>NC_039365.1:3131571-3333336 GCF_003573695.1 Papaver somniferum | reverse complement strand
CCCCCCCCCCCCCCGACCTATATCCAACAGCATCGCAGCTACAAGGAAGTGCAATCACCAGAGACTGGCCGACTTCAATCTTATTAGGATCTGTAATGTTATTAACGGCAGCAATCTCCTGATATGTAACTAACAAAGAAAATATATTCCTGGATATGTGATCTAAATCTTCTCGGGCTTTGATTTTATAAATCGGAGTATTATCAGATATTCCGGTACCGTTTTTACAAGAACAAGTGAAGGGGATTTTGATAGTCTCCTTTGCTGCCACTGATTTGTTTGGTGATATATCTTCACTTGGTAAATTGTTAGCTCCCAGGAAAGAGTTGAAATCTGTTAACCCAAAAAGATTTGCGATGTCTGAAAGAGTTGTAGCGTTGGGTGATACATAACCAGCTAGAGATTTGCATTTGGTGGTGGATTTACAGGTGAAACCTTGAGATTTCACTGACGAAAATGTCAGAACAGAGACAAGTAAGATGCAGAAGAGGAATTTGCTCAAGCTCAACATCAATATCATGTTCCTGGTTCTGTTCAATTTGGGTGTTCATTCATTCTGATGGCCTATTGACTAATAATGCTCATTCCATTACAACCATTATTGAGCTGCCATCAATTATTAAATGCCAAAAACAATATCTACCTAAAAAGATCCATTACTGAGCAGCCAGAAGAGGAATGGCCTATTTTAGGACCATTCTTTTTTTCCATTTAGGACCATTCTTATTTTTTCAAAATGTGAATTGAGGAATGAATCTACAACTAGGGGTAAGCATTTTACCCGTAATCCGCGGATTTAACCGGGACCGGCTGTTCTTTTGCGGATGAATGCCCGGACCGTTCGTTAATGGATTGGATGCGAATGGAATTTTTGAAATCCAACCGATTATGGATCGGGCCCGGATGCAAGCTTGAAAATCCGTTGAACATCCGTATCCATTAAATTAAAGACATGCAACCTTGAAAATCTGTTGAACATCCGTATCCGTTAAATTAAAGACATTTATATAGTTGTAGAAAATACATATGGATCATTTACGAATTTTTGAGGTGTTTGATTGGGATGTGTTGTACATGGCATTTTTATATTTGTATACATATATAAGATATGTAGATGGGTTTTTTGATAAAGTACCCCTACTTTTAACATTACGCTAAAAAAATGCTCTGTTTCTTAAAAATTTGTTAAAGTACCCTTGCCTTGACCGTTTTATTCAAAAAACGGAAAACGGCAGTTAGCAGCTGTTAACGCTTAGGTGGCAGGGTCAAAATGTCCAAAAAGCCTTTCCTCCTGAGTAGAGTTGGATTTTCTTGAATCACTGATTTGAAACGCCGAGTCGAGTCTAGTCCCAGCCATAATGGTCCCTTCTTCTGCTGCTCCAAATCAACTCCACTTCTTCTTATTGCGTGCAACACCAACACAATGCTCTACAATACAAACCAGCCCACCAACATGCATTCAACCATTCTCATGCTCAGTTCATATACATTCGGCACATCATTCCATTTCTCTAGCTCCTGCAATTCCTGTACTCTCAGTTGCTTCATCCTTGATTTAAATCTCAACTGCACAACCTCAAAACCACCTGCAATACATTACTTCCATGAACTGCAACAAATACAGCTCTTTCAGCTTCACCATACCAACTCCATAATTACCTCCATCTCTTCAGTCTTCTGTAGCTTTAATCCCACAACTGCTCACCATCACCTGCAATTCAGACCTGCGCATCCATCGAGTATCACCAACCATTTCACTGCAACTTCAGTTGAGAGCCCTCTCTGCTTCCATCATTGACTCGGCTTGTAATGTCACCAGTTTGAGCTAAGGAATCCAACTCAAATCGTTACAATTCAAGCAACACCTCCCTGTAAATTCCTAACATACATCTATTGAGCATCAAACCATCTCACACTGTACCAATTCACTCCTAAGCATACATCTACAGTTCAGCTCCTCCATTAACATGGACTGCAATTGCAACCCATTCCATTATACAATCACCAGCAGAGAACATCTTCTTCTCCATCTCTAGAATTCACAAGTGACTCGAACAATCTCAACATCCAGCTGCAACATTAACTGCAACTTCATCTCAGTACAGATTCAACAGCTCCAACTGCAATTGCATTACCAACTCGAGCACAATCAATTCAACTCATACCAACTGCCACCAACATATCCACCTCCTGTGACCTAAGCATACATCTAAGAGTTCATCAAACTACCACTGTAAAGAGTGACAACCAAACCCAAGTTTCAGACCATCAATACCATGTTCTTACTCTTCAGTTGTGTCAGTTCTAACAGCTACCATCAACCTGAGTCTGCAACCCCCATCTACACAGTTCATCATAACCAGTTTGCACCATACAACCATCATCATCACTTCCCTGTTCAGCTTACAACCAACACAACTAAACATCATCCAAAATCTCCTACTCAATCTTAATCTTCAATTGCCTGCACCAAATACCAGATCACATAACCTAGGCATACATCTATTAGTTCCTTCAGTCACAGCAAAATCTGTAGCTCCATGAATTTCATCTCTACACAACCATTGCAGATTCAAACACCACCAGATATAAGAGCCTGTACAGTACCACCACCTTTTCTGTAATGTTCATCTGCATTACCATAGAATCCAAACAAAACCCATCAAGACCATCTTCAATTCCCAACTCAAAATCGAAGACAAGACCAATCCGTTTTCTGATTCTCCTCATCAACACTAACAACATCATTCCTATCTTGATTCAAGACTCAGCACCCCTGAAATCTCTTACAACTGCGTCATGTCAAGCAAACCCTAATTCACCACACAAACAAATCTCTTTCAAATCCTCACTAAAGCTTAAAATCAACTAATAATTCCTCTTTATCATCTTTATCATTGAAAACCCATCTTGTATTCAACAGTAACATGATTAATTTGACATCAATTCAAAAGATAAACCACAAACCCTAAATTTTGTTACCTGATTTACGTTTCTCTGAGTTCGAGTTCATTAAATGAATCAATAACACCATCACCAGCCATTCCCTAAACTTCCGCTACCCCTTTCTCTCGATCTTATACTCTCAAAATCACTCTCAGAATCACAGGATCGAAGAACAGGGGAAAAGAAGAATAAGAAAAACAGAAGAGAAGAGGAAGAGTGTCGCTAACTTTCTCTTATTCAATCAACCCAGAATCATCTAACAAATTTAACTATCCTATCGATTCAATTGAATCGCAAAAAATTTCGCTTCTCAAGCAGAGGAGAAGGAAGAGACAGTATCGGTGAAAACAATTTGTCTCACCGTTTTTAGGATAATCGTTGCGTTTATGGTAATTTTACCCAATTTTTGACTGGGTAAACAAACCCCATTTTTTATACAGTCGAAACAAACCCCATTTTTTATACAGAGAGGGAGATAGTGGTTGCAGCTATAAGAAGATTTTTCAAGGGAACTTAAAACATTAATTTGTTATTACCATGTTCTGTTTTTGCTTTTTTTTTTTTTAACAAGAACTACTATTACTATGATTACCAACAACGAGAAAAAGAAGGGAAAAACAAAACAACAGCTCTATCCTGTGGGAATTTACATATATAGGGGTGTGAGCACAGCAGGAACCACTGTAACAACTATGTTGGAACTTGAAAGAGAGATCAGTTTAGACCTCTGTAGCATGTGATTTATCATTCAAGGTTTCTTCATTTCCTTCCCAAAGTTCCACCAGTTCTTTCCTGAACCATGAAATGATCATGACTGGGCCCAATGTTGAAGGAACCTGCATGTCAATCAATGTAGAATCTTAGACAAGACAGTAAGTTAATCAATGTTCTCCTACCAATTTAGAAATAACATGCAAATCAATAGATTTTAGTACAACCTCTGCTAAAGTCTGATTAAGGAACTAGTACATTCTGCTTGAAATTCTGATAGGAAACTGATACATTTATTTATAGAGATACTGACATGAATTGGTTCTACCGATGCAAAATAGGATACATGGTAGATGTAGAAACAAATTGACAGTGTACCATCAAATATGACAAGAATTGATAGCAACCGTGAGCACCCTATAAGATCTAGTCAGATAATTATGACCATGGACAAATATGATGAGCATGCTTATTTATCTGGATCTGTGGTACACATAGATGGAAACCGAAACAATCATGCAAACTACATAGATGCATACATGGCAATCTAAACAATTGGTGATAGGAATCACGAAAACTTCATTGTTCAATTGATCAGTCAGCCATTCATTTTAGGTAGAACCAAACAAACACAAGTATATTGATTCTATGCAAATCAACACAATCTCAGAATATCCCATTTCATATATTTCAAAATAATGCTCGCCTCGTTCTCTTCGTTTTCAAAATAATTCTATGCAAATATATTTCATATATTTTCAAAGTAAAGAGATGGCATTTGTCTCATATATTCTATGCAAATATATTTCAAAATAATGCTCGCCTCGTTTTCAAAATAATGATACCCAATCTTTCAAAATAATCCCCACCTCTGTTTCAAAGTACAATGCAATTACGTACATCGAAGCTCACAAACTGCACAAAAGATGTTACCATCTGATGTTTATGATGCACCATTGTTTGATAGCACAACCATGAAATATGAGACAAATGCCATCTCTTTACTAGGGGACATATACTCTCAAATGTGAGTATGCACCAGCAGTGTGGGTCTAAACCAACTATCCACATATCTTCTCGTTCTCATTGGTTGGATGGCAGCAGAAGTGATGCAGGGGCATATCCTGCCTAGGGAATTTAATGAAAAGACAGAGTAAGATTCATTTACTTTCCTTTATATGAAGTTGTTTTATTAAAAGAGGTTAGTGAATTCTTAACAGTTAAGCACTTGGGCCGAAACTGACGACTTCAACATTGTTTGCCTTGCGAAGCTTGTCCTGTTTATCTCTGAGTCTCGAACCCAATATTTAGGCAGGAAAAGAGTACAGTTTCTCTAGTGGTACATTTCTTTTCGCAATGAAACATTACCACGAAAAGAGAAGGAAATGTAACTTGCTTATACTAGGCAAAAGACAGGAGTTAACATTAATTTTTTTTTCTCAATCAAAATGTCAGACTACCAAATAATTTTACTTGTTTCTACGTCCGTGTATATATCTAAAAGATTGTTGTCAAGGTAAACCTAGAAGCTTACGTGGTACTGGAGCAGCTACGAGTTTTAGGTGAAAAGACAAGTCCACTTACTCATAAAACAGTGGATAACAGATGGATATTACAATGTAAATATGGACAGGAAAAAAAAAGGTATATATTTATTATATTGGTAACTGTGTGCGTTTCAACCTAGAGTTATTAATAAATTGGAAACAATCAGAAATAACACAAGGAAATTTCCACGTGTCTAGATACAACTTCTAAGGTGACTAGTGTGTAAATAACGACAAAGTAACGTACCAGATAAAGAAGAGCAGGTTGAGGTGACTGACTCAAGATGCCAGCCGCTAAAGCAGTTACCAGCCCAATAGCATATCCACAAACCGCATACCAGATGTACTTTTGGCCTTTGGTTGAGGATAATTCCATAGGGGTCCCTGAATCCCTGGTCCTTTGATGATCAAAACAGAGAACCAACGCCAGAAGCATGCCAGGAATAGCCTAAATCAAAAACAAACGTAGGAATTAAGAACCTGGGAAAGAAAACGAAAAAATATGCTGAGATTTTGACACCTATTTGGGATGGTAATACTAGTATTTCAGCCTTCACTTTAAGAAATCATTTTATTTTCGTTACGGAACGTTATCAAGTATAGCAGGAAAAATATCAAATTAAAAACGGTGTAAAATAGAATGAAATCTACACTTAATTTGGAAAGAATCAAACACAAAGAAGACGTCATCTCCTCGAGTTTCAAGGTATTAGATGTTCTAAGTAGCCATACTGCTATAAGGAATCTCACGTGACTATTACTCTAGTCGATAGGCAAACAAGAAACCATAAAATACAAGTAGCCAACAGTTACGCCGCCAACATGTTCCAACAATAATAAAACAAACATTTACAAATCCAAAATCAGTATCTCTTCAATAATAATCCCATTAACACAGGCTTCAGTCAGCGTAACTTGTGATTAGATACCTACCACATTTGCGGCGGAAGTAATTATTGTCAAGATCTACTACACAGTGACCAATTTGAGGTAGATGTGGGAAACACACCTATCAGAAATCATGGACCCAGATTTCACAGATTATTCCGCGAAATAACAATCAAAGGTCTTTTATATAAACCAAGATCAGAAAGAAAATCAAAACCTAAACCTTAATTCCCCGCCTCTCTCTCACCCTTTCCTCTAGGTCTCTGTTTTTGAGAAGGTGAGAAAGAGGCGATAAATGAGATAGACATTAAGGTTTAGATAATGACTTTCTCTCTCGTCTTGGATTATATAAAAGCCTTTGATTTGATCGGTATGTAATCATAAGTTTAATATACTTTCTCTATCTCATTTCAGCCTAATCATATTTACAAAGCTACCTAAAATGTAGAAAGTATTGTATTACTTGAGATAAGCACCAATTGTTCATCTTAACTAATGAGTGACGTAGGCAATTCCGGGAAAAAAAAATAGATAAAAAGGTGTGACTGCTCCAGCTCACAGGATGACTAATCTAACTAATTCCTAGTATTGATTGCACTAATTTTAATTTCGGATGAATATACCTATATCAGTTAATCATATTCAACTACAAGATATTAAAGCTGCTCGTTCTGTTTAAGTGGGCTATACATATTATCATAGTGTCCATTGCGATTACTAATTTTCCAATCTTCAACATCGAAAAAATTACAGGCTCACTGCCTCAGTGTAATAGATCTGCAACTATCACTCGGTGCAAATTATTTTTTCCAGATACCTATGTTTCTACTTTCAGGAGAGTACACCTTGATTAAAGGGAAAGAAGATAAAAAGAAAAGGAGCAGCTTATACCATCTACAATGGAACCAAAACATGGCATGGCATAATTCTGTACGCAATGGATGTAGCTGAAGCTACAGTATGGCATATATGCTATTTTCAAATACCAAATTTGGCATTTTAAAATGGCATATATGCTATATATAACTGGACTCGGCTTTAAATCGAGTGTCTTCAAACTCCTTCTGAGAAAAGGTTTAGTTTAGTGCTCAGACCACATCTAAAATCGAGAAAAGATTCGGTGCTTGGACCCAATCTCAGAATGAGCCTCCCTTCAAATTCCTACTTCACTTATAACCAGGGTCAATCTGAATGAGTCTGGTTTAAAATTCTATTTCAGATAGAGCCTGCGCAAGTTCGATGTTTCTACCATATGGAGCACCCTGATGCTAAACCTAAATCTATAGTTAATTGCAGAATACAATTTGCTATCGTAGCTTTTACCATATACCATTGTGGATTATCTTACTAGCTTAGGAATGAAAATGGCTAGCCAATACACCTTAGCAAACAAGCCTTGAAGCTTATCTGTGCATCTTTACAGGATTGATTGTAGATTCCTACATGACAATGAACAACATATTCGGAATGCCTGAAACTAAAAATGAACTATGCAGACAAAGATACATTCGCAAATTCAACGCCTTTTAGGATTAAAGAATACAAAAAGACAAACCAAACAGCATATATGTATTATCCACCTAAACTGCTACACCGGACAAAAATTAAAACTCTACAATGAATCATATGGTTGGGTTTCAGAGTTGAGCACCTATGCACAAACTCCATATACAATTATAGAAATACAGCATGCATTTGCAACGTATTACTATGGTATAAGAACTACACAATGTTACAATTTACATGGTTGCTAACATTGCAGTAAAAATCAGCAACAAAATCAAAAGTTGAGAGAACACCATACCATATCACCGAGACCAAGCATCATGAAATCCGCCGAATCGTTTCCAGAGCCTGCACCGCTCATCAAATTCCTGGGAAACACAATCTTCACTGGCAATTCCAACTTCTTAGTTATCAATTGAAGACCGGGAAGACTCAAACTGTTCGCCACAGTGTGAACAGGATTCGATGCTTGTCGTGTAGCCACGGAAACCATAACATTAGCACCAAAGAACCTCTCAGAGAAGAAAACCCAGAATATATCGTACACGAACAAGCAAACCAAAAGCAATGCACAAATTTTGATATTCGGAAGTCGAACATGACTAACAAACGCAATGCAAATGGATATCCCCAATAAGTTGTTCAACACCCAATGACCAGTAACAAGCCAAGAAATAACGGTCCCTACACAAACCCCAACAAGAACACCTTGTGTCCTAGTAAAAGACTTTGAACAACACCTTGATAAGTATGGGTCGACAATCCCAAGCTTCGTATTAATAACACTGACATAAGGAGAGAAGCAAAAGTAGAGCGAGAACATGGATGCTATAGCTGTAAAAGCAGTGAGAAACTGTGAGACTGACGAGAACAAATAGAACAACAAAATCAAACTACATGAACTCATAATTGGGATCATAAGAGCTTGTGATCTATCTAAAGTAATCGACGCTTCAGAGAAATCTCGATTCCTTTCCATTTCTTTCCTATAATACAATGCCCTTTGTGCAGCTGCAAATGTCACTGCAACTGCTGTTAGGATAAGAACCATTGGTGCTGGTGCAAATAAAAACGTTAACTTCCATAAAGACTCCATTACCCCCACAGAGATCTCTTCCACAGTAGTAAAATTCAAGAAAACCCTACAAAAAAAAAATGAAACAAGAAAATCTCTTCAAATCAACAAATTCAACAACTAATTTACCAAAGCCCATGTCAAAGAAATCAAATCTCGCACTTCAAATCATGAAATTCAAGAAATATTTAACCAATTTTTTTGTTTCTTAGAGTGAAATTGAAGCTATCATGCATGGAATTTTAAGGGGAAAAAATCAAAAATTAGTGAAATTTACAAGTAAGAATACGTTTTTAAATGAAGTTTACAATGCGGTAGTGTGATTGAGAGTGAAAATGATGAAATTAGGGTTTTTGATTTAGGGGGTTATAGGGGAAAGAGGACTTACCTTGGACCAGGAAGAGATTCTGAGAGACCTAAAAAATCCGAAAAGGACTCTCTCCACTTCTTCTTCTTCTACAATGGTTAGTTCTATAGCAGGTTATTTACTTTGTTTATCCTCGGAAGTCGAATGAATTACCGAAATGCCACGAGGGTGAAAATGGGAAAATTTTGTCTGGAAAATATTTGGGCACTTGGAGTTGAGTGCCCTGTTCCGAGGAATTATTCGTTTGTTTGGATTTGCAGGGATCGGTTGGATCTGTAACGGTTGATTTTAGCTAGAAATACATAGTAGGAATTACCTATGTAGGAATTACCAATAGGTACTATTATAGTGTTCTTAGTGAGTGGCAGGTCCACCCATTAAAGCCCAGTAATCGGAGGTCCATAATTAAAACAAAATATAAAAATGGACCAAATTTTTTAAGCCCAGGTCTCACACACGTGTGTAACCTATTACGTGCATTTTAATAATTTCCAAAATGGCCTTCACTATAAATATAACAGAAATAAAAGCCACATTTTCTCAATTTTCTTCTCAGATCCGTTTTCTCTCTCTCGCTCGCTCTCCTCTTCTCTGCTGCAGCCGCTTATGAAGTTTAGACCTAGGGTTTGTGAAGATGTTTCGTGGTTTTATAGGTATGTTATGTAATCTTTTCTCCAGTTCTTCTTTGTTTTTGATTAATTCTCAACTGAATCATGAATATCTGATTGATTTCATGATGTTTTCACTTTCTTTTTCCAATTTTGGTAGTTCGATTTCATGATGTTCTCTAGTTTTTCGCGTGCTGCTGATTTTTAGACTATGAATCAACAGTACATATTTGGTGTACTAAAATATACTGCTCTAATTTTGTTGTTTTTTCTATACTTTTGGAGATTTTTCTTGTTTGATCCAGAAGTACATATACGGAATACTCAAATTAAAGTGTTTCGATTCTATTTTTTCATAGATTCGCTACTTGTTTTTCACATGCAGCTAAATTTTAGATTATGAATCAGCAGTACATATATGATGTACTGAAAAATTATGCTTTAATTTTGTTATTTTTGTAGTTTTGGATATTCTTCTTCTTCGATCTAGAAGTATATATATGGAATACTGGAAAAAAAAAGTGTTTCGATTCAGTTTTTTATAGATTCATTACTTGGTTTTCACATGCAGCTGATTTTAGTTCCATTTTGGTTTTTTTTATATGCTTTTGAGTTGCTTTTGTGTATTAATCATCGGTACGTATATGATATATTGGTGGATTTTAATGAAACAAGTTCAGATCTAAATAAAAAATCATGTTTTATGTTTATTTCATTAGTAGATCTGATATTTTTATGGTTTTTGGTTTGATTTTCAATTTTCTTTTGTGTATTAACCATCAATACATATCTGACGTACTGTTTTCTTTTTTTGTTTACTATGAATCTATAGGTTTTCTCTTATTTTTTTGGTTTGATCCAGGAGTACATATATGTTGTACTGGTTGAAACTTCTTCTGATTCTGTTTTATTCATAGTTTTGCCACTTTTTTTGGTTTGATCCATGAGTTCGTATGTGAAATACTGAAGTATGTGCTTTGATTCGGTTATATTCATGGATTCATCACTTCTTGACATGTAATTGAGTTTTTAGTTTATGAATCCGCGGTACGTATATGTTGTACTGATAAAAACTTCTTTTAATTCTGTTTTATTCATAGTTTTGCCACTTTATTTTGGTTTGATCCATGAGTACGTATGCGAAATACTGAAATGGATGCTAGTTTTGTTGCTGTGTTTTAATATTGTTATATTCTGGTCACATTTACAGGTTCAATACGTCCAACGGATACATACTCTATATGTAAGCAGTGAGGCAGATACATACTTAGATTTGTACGTAGTGTAGCAGATATGTACTCAGATTTGTAAGCAGTGTACCAGATATGTACGCAAATTTGTAAGCAGTGTAGACACACACGTTTGGTAGTAATGGGTATTATGGACATTTCCATGTTTTAATTAATTTTGGACCTGCGGATAAAAAAAAGATCCGGTTGGACCCTACTATAAATAACTATATGGGCCTAGGACCAAACAAGAAATTTTCCATTACCTATAGGTTCTAGTTTGGTGATACTAGTTAGTGGCACGTCCATCCATTAAAGCCCAGTAATCAGAGGTCCATAATTAAAAGAAAACATAAAAATGGACCAAATTTTTTTATTTCTGGTCCTATACACGTGTGGCTTTAGGCATGTGAAATATGAAAATACCAAAAATAACCTTTCCTATTTAAAGACCTATAAGCACGAGATGAACATTTCACGTTTCATATTTGTTTTTCTCTTTCCTCTCACTGCTATGCGATCAGATTTATGGTCTTCTTCAATATCTCTCGCTTCTACCAAATCAGATGAAAATTTCTTTGTTGCAATGTTTATATTAGGGTTTTCACGATCTAATCGTGGTTGTATTTGATTTCGTCTTTTATCTCCGTGTCTAATTTGTTGATTATTTTACTAGATCTAGATGAATAATCAGATTGTTTGTTCATTTCGTTATTAGATCTGATTATACCAGTTCCATTTTTGTTGGTTTTAGATTTATTTCAGTTTGTTGTTGTGTATGAACCAGCAGTACGTATATTCCGTACTGACAGAAACCTAGTCTACTTTTAAGAAGAAGAACAACAACAACAAGATGGAGCATCGTTATGAATTACAAGGAGAATATTTGTTTTCTGTTTCCAGGTATGCTTTCTAATCATCTTGTTTGATTATTTTGTTCGGTTTTTCTTCTTTTGATTTGTTTTTTTATTGTATCATGATAATCAAATCGATTTGATTGACGCTTTTATGGTTTTTAGGTTTGTTACAGTTGTTTTTCGTGTATGAATTGACAGTACATATATGGCGTACTGATATAAAACTCTTCTGATTTTGTTTTATTCAAAGTTTTTCCAATTTTTTTGATTCGATCCATGAGTATATATGTATAATACTGAAGTTTTGTCACCTTTTTTTGTCTTATCCGTCAGTACATATACGAAATATTGTAATATCTTTTTCGATCCTCTTATTTTTCATAGATCCGTTACCTATTCTTGTCATCCAGTTGATTTGTAGTTCATGAATCTTCAGTACATATATCGCATACTGATAGGAAGTGCTATTTGGTTGTGTTTTTGCTCATTTTTTAGTCTTATTCGTCAGTACATATACGAAATAATGTAGTATCTGTTTCGATTCTCTTATTTTTTATATATTCGTCACCTATTCTTGTATGCAATTGAGTTTTTGCCACTTTTTTGACATGCGCAGTACATATATGTCAAACTGATATAAACTTCTTCTGATTCTGTTTTATTCAGAGTTTTGTCATTTTTTTTGGTTTGATCCATGAGTACGTATGTGAAATACTGAAATATGTTCTTTGATTTTTGATTTGGTTATATTCATGGATTCATCATTTCTTGACATGCAATTGAGTTTTTAGTTTATGAATCTGCAATATGCATATATATGACGTAGTGATAGAAACTTCTTTTGATTCTGTTTTATTCATAGTTTTGCCACTTTTTTGTTTGATCCATGAGTACGTATGTGAAATACTGAAACAGATGGTAGCTTTGTTGCTGTGTTTTAATATTATTATATTCTTCTCACATTTACAGGTTCATATGTCAAATGGATACGTACTCTATATGTAACCAGTGCTGCAGATATATACTCAGATTTGTAAGTGGTGTAGCAGATATGTATTCAAAATTTTGTAAGAAGTGTCGCACATATGTACTCAAATTTGTAATCAGTGTAGCAGATATATACTCAAATTTGTAAACAGTGTAATAGATATGTACTCAAATTTGTGGTCATTTCCATGTTTTAATCAAATTTGGACCTCCAGATAAAATAAAATCCCGATTTGGTATAAACAGTGTTGCAGATATGTTCTTCTGACCGTTTCAGTGGTTTTAGTACGGGAAACAAAACCGTAAGAATGTGTTGCATTCTTCACACGTGTTTAGCTCTAGGGTAATGTGGTCATTTTGCTTGTTTCAAATAATTATGGACCTAGTGATAAGTCTAAAATCCGGTTGGACCCTAGTATAACTAACTTTTTGGGCCTAGGACCAACCAACAAATTTTCCAAATACATATTGGTTACAGAGAACAAGAAAATTGTTCTTGTATATGGATTGATGTCGCATGATAATTAAAAGCCCGACCCGAGGATCTAGCATTTTCGGGTACAACGTATCTTTGTGATAAGTCTGTCTGAGAGAAGTGCAAATTGTTTATTGTTTTTTTTTTTTTACTCCCTCCGTTCCACTTTAGATTATGTTTTTGGAGTTTTCAGGTAGATTAAGAAATGGAGAGAGATATGAAGAATTTCCATCTATACCCTTAAAAACAGTCTTCAAACATTAAATGTTATTAGTACATTAACAAAAAAACTTATTGTTCCAAGACAAAATGTTAGGGTGTTATTGGTAGTTTTGTGCAAAAATATGAAAACCTTCAAGTATTGTGGAACAAAAAAATAACCCTACAACATCAACTAAAATGGAACGGAGGGAATAGAAAAAGAAACCAAAAAAACCCTCAATACATATGATTTAGATATCGGATGCTCCGTATTCAGAGTTTCGGATGTTCATTACATGTTGGTTCCATTGTTGGATGTTCAAATAAGTCAACAGTGCCCATAAGTTATCATCAACCCATGCAAGAATGCTTGATGTCATAAATATTATAAAAAGAAGATAGTTTTGCTGCCCATATTATATCTATTTTGTTGACTAATCTGAAATCTTGGGCAATGAAATTCACTTCAAATTTCTTGGTATTTCCAAAATCTTCACAAATTAAGTACGTTTTCTGCGAGCTTCCGCATACATTCCCGCCAACAGCACCAAAGTCGGTTCTGAGTCGCTTCTAAAGGAAATCATGTGACCACTCCAACATGTTGTCCATTGGAAAGCTGCTTCTGCTTCAGCCTGTTCTAGTTCTTCTATTGATGTACTGACTAGTAGATAGGCCTCTTGCTTCTCTGAATGTACCTGTGTGATCAACCAGCATTAGTCCAATACCTGTTTTTGAATTTGAGTCTATCATATTCAATGCAATATGAATTTTCAATGTCATATCATCTTTATCACTTTCATGAGGATACTTTTTAATCCGAAGTACAAATTGTTGGACCACCACAAATATCTTTTTTTTTAGTTGCAAATTAGGGACGGACAATCAACCAAGGAACTGCGCGCCCATTCTTTATATACAAACATAAATTTTTTGGAGCGACGTGGTTAATCGGGGCTTCTGGTTGATTCTGGCCCCGCCGTTCTAAATTTCAACCAATAGAATTTGAGTAAACTATTTTAGACCAAAATATATTTCCAACCAATCACATTCAAGAAAAATATATTGCCTAAAAAACATAATCTAAAATTACCAAATACAACAAATCCTTATATTAAAAAATAAAAACTAAAAATTGTAATAATTCAAGATCGAACTATTATTCATCATGATTTCATCGCATAACATAAAAACAATCATAACAATAAAAATTCAATGTCTAATGTCCAATTACACTTCTTAAAATTCATTTAATTCTAATTACAATTTCAGAACTAATAATTAAATTTAGTTTTAATTAAATTTTACTACTATGATTGAGATGAGAATTAAAACTGCTCTTCAAATCTAGACAATGATTGAAAGTCAAAATAAAAATACCTCGATTTGTGGATGGTTACCGATGATCAAAGTGTACTTTTTTGGCCGCAGAAACATTGACAAATCCTGTCAAATAGTTAAAATACAAAATCATTAAATGAAAAAAAAAACATTATGCAAAACTTTAAAAGTTTAACCCTAAGTAGCAGCAATAACAACAACAACAACAACAACAAAAAATTGTGTGGAAAACAAAAAAATAAGTTTCAACTTTCAAAAATAATTCCAAATATTATCATTTTTCTTAAAATTATTAATTCCAAAAATAAATATTTTCTTAATATTATTCATTCCAAAAATAAATAAAATGATAACTATTCCTGGACGTGCAGGATATGCTTAATATTTTTATCGGCAAATATATATACTATCAAAAATTAAATGGGGATAACCAAAACCGTAAAGTTTATAGATTTTCATTATTATCTGTGTTTCTATTCCATAAAAACAAAATATTAAAAAAGGAAAATTAGATCTATATACAATATTTTGTAACTTTTTTATTGTTTGGAAAACATAAAAGGATTAAATGTTTTTACAAAGATATAAAAACTTTCGATATTATTAGGTATTAATTTATATTATTTCCAAACAAAGATTTAATTTTATTTTACTAGATTTCTGGGTCTGGTGTGCAAAAGCCAAACCCTATTGTCCACGGTGCTTCTCTTCCTCAATAGTTGTTCTTCATGTGATTTATGATTATATTTTCTGATCTATTTTGGCTTTTTGTTTGTCTAGCTATTTTGGATTTCATTCTTGCAGGTACCTTCACTCATCGTGTAAACTTTTTTTGATCATGCACCTGTTGTAATCGGGCATACTTTAAGCAATATCAAGGTATAAACTTATTCATTCTTTATTTTCTTGATTTTTTTTTGTTTGATGCAATTCCTGCAAATATTGTAGTTTTTTTCATGCGACTTATGATTTCATTTTCTGGTATATTTTGGCCTTTTTGATTTGCTCTATTTTGGCTTTTTGTTTTGCAGATACCCTCAATCATTCACCAATTGTAAAAAAAATTTGCTTGATCATGCACCTGTTGTAGTAGTGCATACTTCAAGCATTATCAAGGTATAAACACAATTCTTGATTATTTTTCGATACAATTCCTGCAAATATTTGTAGTTTTTGTTCATGCGACTTATAATTTTATTTTTTGCTCTATTTTGGATTTTTTTTTTTGCTCTATTTTGTTTTGCAGGTACCCTCAATCATTCACCAATTGTAAATATTTTTTGCTCGATCATGCACCTATTGTAGTCGGGCACACTTCAAGCAATATCAAGGTATTACACGCTTCAAGAATTGTGGCTGGCAAGATAATTATCATTCTTGATATTTTTTTTGTTTGATGCAATTCCTGCAAATATTGTTGTGGTTGTGATATCAATTACTCCATGATTGTTTTTTGGTTCTGCAAGTCTTATCGATGCATCAATACGAGTTTTAGAAGTCTTATCATTGTTTATTGATTTATGCCGTCACTGCTTCATCTGTTGTGATTTAGGAAAAAAGAAAGTTTGTTCAACTTTCACTAATCATTATAGTGTATGTTTATTTTTAAAGATTTTTTTTTTATTGTTGTTTGACTAAAATCAAGGCAACAAAAGTAAACAAACTTGAACACGAGGGTGTTTTCCCCTTCTTTTTTTATATGTATTATATCGTTCTATGTTTTTTATTTTCATTTTGGAAAGGGTGTTTTTCACAGGGTGAACAGATTTGATGAAGAACATGAGGAAGACTATGCATTTTAATACTTTCTGCATTTTTGTTTTGTATCTGTTGAAACTTGCTATATAGGACGCGGATCTTGATTCATGCATGGTTATAAGTTTATTTCCTTTCTCTTCAAAATCAACCAGTAGGATTTTCTTTTTGTTTTGACTTTTATCTATGTTTTATCATAATTTAATTAGCGGGAGTGAAACCGTCCTTTTTTGGTATTCCTAAGAGTTTGCTTTTTGTGTATAATATATAGGGGAGAATCCTGAAGTAGAGAACAAGCAACCGATAAAGATAATTTTACTAAGGGAGAATCCTGAAGTTACCTATTCTTTGGTCTGTAAGAGAAGAAATACTTTCTCCCACATTTAATGATATGCTTCTATTAGTTTATATCATGATATTTATTTATTTTTACTTGATCTTCCAACACTCCCAATTCACTTTTGACCTCATTAGTTTTGATCTGTTTTGTATTAGACATGATGCTCCTACATTTGATGTCTTTGTACCTGATCAAATCAATTATGCTGTTGAAGATTTTTGTTGTCCCTAAGCAGTCTATAATTTTAAGAGATCAAAAGAAAAAGCTTATCTTTAATTAAGTATAAAATTCATTTGCATGCTTACAAATTGTTGTCCCCCAGCAAATGTACAATTGAAAGAGAAAGAAATTATATGAGAGATAAGCTCGAGAATTACAACCCAATGGCCAAAGAAGTTGCACAGTCACAAAATGAAGATAGCGAAAAGCTAAAACAAAGTTTCAGTACAACAATTGATCCAAAAAAAAAAGTTTCAGTACAACTACCAAAAAAATAAAGCAAACAACCCTTATTCATTAGCCACCATTTTGACTGTGTAATTGTCTTTCATTGGATCTGAAACGATAGAAATTACATATTATTTTCGCACTCTATTTTCATTGACATGCTTAGAATTTCAAAAAATATACATTAGAATGATGATACCTGGCTAGGGCCTGCTGGTGATATTGTAACGAGCAATAATTGGATGTGCTCTATTTTCTTTTGCATATTTAGAAAGAACATGAGCAACATTATTACATTCACGGGGTACATAAGTACACTCTAAACCCCTAACTACATGCAACATCCTACTAATTTCTGTGCAAAGGTTAGTTTGTACTTACCCGATACAATATACCAAAAAAATAATAAACTGAAGACGATTATGGTGATATGTTTATAAAATAAATAATTTAGTCCACCTTCCTAAAACGTGGGGTTATCAAGGGGGGAAATCTGAAGATGCTTTGACATTGTTTGATGATTTTTTGGACAAGACGTTTTGATGTACTATTTTTCGGATTCCATTTGGAAAGTGGATCAAACGGATTCGTGGTCATGGAAGTCAATAATTATGATATATAATCTTTCGCAACATAAAAGGGAAATGAAGGAAGTCAATAGTTATGATACTTTATACCAAGACAAGAAAAAATATTTTACATCCAAAATAGCGATGATTACTTACGCAGACAAAGATAACCGTTTTAAGGCCAGGACAAAAAGGATGTGGAAAAATTCTAAGAAGAATTCTCTCTTCATTACGTTGTCCACCTTGGGCTTAATATTTGTTTTAGCATTTGTCCTCATTTTTTTTTCTTTCACACCAACTAAGATATTAGCTTATTTGTTTTTCTATGTGTAAGAAGAATATCATGCTTATAGCTTACTGAATTGTTACCCTTTCTTTCATAATAAATATGTAATAAGCATCCAACATTCCATAAGAAAGATCCAGACCCGTGCATCGCACGGGTGAGAAACTAGTAAATTAAGAAATCAAGTTTTAACCAAATACTACAATCATCATGTAAGTGTTAGTTATTGAAGACTAATTATTATTTCCTAAAGTTAGCCGTGGTTATTTAGGGAAGGGGTTTCCTAAAACGGCTAGAATTCCTGGTGGCCAAGTTTGTAACCTATATAAATAGGTAATTAGGCCTTGTAGAATTGTATTGTGTAGAAAACGATTAAGAGATCGGTGAGAGATTTCTTGTATAGCTTTTAGCGCTAAAGCTAGGGTTTCGTTGTGAGAGCATATTGGTGAGGAACAAGAGACAAGGTTATCGTCTAGGGTAATTGTTGCGGCGTAACCAAGGGTTTGCTGGGATTCACACGACGTTGTAATCGTTTTTCTTCATAGTGGATTTGAGTTGGTGCGGCTCAAAGTGGACGTCGACAATATATTCAAGTTGTATGTATTGGTCGAACCACTATAAATCTTGTGTCTTGTGAGTCGATTTATCTTTCTCGTATTATTATAGTTGCTTGTGCTTAGCTTACTTACTATTCATCATAATATCTCAAGATCCGTTATTCCGCGGTTGTCAGTGATTCCCTAAGAAAATCCTGACAACTGGTATCAGAGCCTAGGTTAGAGCTTTAGGGTTTATCGTAGTACGATTGGAGCGGGAGTTATGGGTGATAATAACGAAAGTACGGTAGCTAGGGTTAAAGTTTTTAATGGGAAGAACTTTGCGTTTTGGAAGTCTCAGATGGAAGACTACCTATATGAGAAAGACATTGCTGATCCATTGGGTGGAGTTGCGAAAAAGGGATCACGCAAAGACGATGAATGGACAACTCTTGATCGCAATTGTGTTGCCGTGATCCGTAGATGTCTGACGGAGGAAGTCTACAATAATGTACAAGAGGAAACTAGTACGAAGGATCTTATGGATAAACTTGAAAAGTTGTATCAAAAGTCATCAGCCTCGGGGAAGATTATGTTGTGTGAATAATTATTTAATCTGAAAATGCAAGAAGGCGAAGCGATTTCAGCACATCTTGGGAAGTTTAAATCTATTGTTTCTCAGCTTTCAAAAGTTAGTATTACTTTTTATGATGAAGTTCGAGCTTCACGGTTGTTATCGTCATTACCAAAGAGTTGGGAGACTGCAAGGACAACCATTAGAAATTCTGCATGGAGCGAGAAGTTGAAGCTTGATGATGTGCAACAAAGGTTAATTGCTGAAGAGGAGAGAAGAATAGAACAAGGTTATGTTTCTAGTTCTTCAAGTTTGGCCTTAAGTTTGCAGCAAGAAGATAGAGGCAGGAGTTCAAATAGGAAAAACAACAATAAATCCAGATGGAAGTCTAGGGGGAAGTCTAGGGGAGATCTCAATCCCAACCTAGAGGTGTTGTTGAGTGTTGTTGATTGTCCGGAAAACAAAGGTGCTAATAATGGTGTAAACAAAGGTAATAAAGAAGAGGTCAACGTAGTTGCATCCGCGAAACCGGTGAAGGTCCTTGTTGATAACAAGAAGGTGATTACGGAAGGTTTTCTACTACTCTCTGAGGACAAGCAATATGACTCTTGGATTATAGACTCAGGAGCTTCTTTCCATGCAACAGGTGATAAGAATATTATTATATCTTATAAAGAAGGATACTATGGCCAAGTATTCTTAGGTGACGGTGATGCATGCGACATCATTTGTTTGGGTGATGTGATTTTGAAAGTCAACAGTTCGACATGGAAATTGAAGGATGTACGACACGTTCGAATTTGAAGAAGAACTTGGTGTCTGTGGGCCAATTTTGTGATGATGACTGTGAAGTTGTGCTTACGAAACACAATTGGAAAGTGAAGAAATGAGGTATGGTATTAGCTCGTGGAGTTAGAGTCTGTATAGAACCGGACTTCAGATGGAACTACTTTAGCAATGGCTAGTAGTGGTGAAGACACTAACTTATGGCATAAAAGATTAGGGCACATGAGTGAGAAGAACATGAAGATCCTATGTTCGGGAGGATATCTACCTAAGGTGAAGTCTGTTGATATGAGTTTTTGTGAAGACTGTGTTCTTGGAAAGCAAAAACGGGTTAGTTTTAGCAGAGAAGAAAGAGACTTGAGAAGTGAAAAACTTGATTTGGTTCACACGGATGTATGGGGACCAATTGATGTTGCATCTCACAGCGAGTTCCAATATTATGTCACCTTTATTGATGATCACTCAAGGAAGGTGTGGCTTTACTTCATGAAGAATAATTTCGAGGTGTATGAAGTGTTTAAGAAGTGGAAAGCTTTGGTTGAAATAGAAACTGGTCTGAAGTTGAAGTGTCTAAGATCAGACAACGGTGGTGAGTATGACAAAACAAAATTCTTACAATTATGTGCTACAAATGGAATTCGTTTGGAGAGGACGGTTCCAAGGACGCCACGGGAGAATGGAATAGAAGAACGTATGAATTGGACGTTGAATGCACGTGCTAGGTGCATGAGGTTGCAGTCTGGTTTGCCCGAGACCTTCTGGGCACATGAAACAGAGACGGCTGCTTATCTAATCAATAAGACACCTAGTAGTCCATTAGATATGAAGATACCAGAGGAGGTTTGGACCGACAAAAAGGTAAATCTTTCATATTTGAGAGTTTTTGGTTGTGTTGGTTATGTTAATCTTAGTCCCGGTGAAAGGTCTAAGATAGGTGCTCAAGCAAAGAAGTGTATATTTCTTGGTTACGGAAATGACGCTTTTGGGTACAAAATTTGGGACTACGAGGGTCACAAAGTTATTATAAGTAGAGACGTCACTTTTAATGAGAATGAGATGTAAAAGGACGGGAATAAGACACAAGTTGAAGGTGTCAGATCAAGCAACGTCGATAAGGAGTTGTATATCGATATTGATGATGTTTCTGGAAAAAGTGTGGTACAAGAAGAGAAAGATGTTGCTGATGGAGGAGAAGTACAAGAAAGGACTTCTACTGCAGTGGGAGTTACTCCTACAGTTCCACAATAAGTACGAAGATCGTCAAGAACTCCAAAACCAAACCCAAGGTATGGTCTGAATTATTTATTACTTACGGATGGAGGTGAACCTGAAGATATTAAAGAAGCACTAGCGACTGATGATTCAGGCAAGTGTCAACTTGATATGGAAGATGAGATGAATTCACTTGATGAGAATGGCACATGGGTGTTAGTAAAATTACCAAGAGGTAAGAAGGCGTTGCATAACAAGTGGGTTTATCAGATGAAGTCTAAAGAAAATGGAGAAATTCGCTATGAGGCGAGGTTGGTTGTGAAAGGTTTCCAGCAAAAACCTGGTGTTGATTACAACGAGATATTTTCTCCAGTTGTGAAGATGACTACTATTAGAGTAGTGTTAAGTCTAGTGGTTTCTGAAGATCTCTACCTTGAACAGTTGGATGTAAAGACAGCTTTTCTTCATGGTGACCTTGATGGAGAAATTTACATGAAGCAGCCGGAAGGATTCATAGTAAAAGGCAAGGAAGAGATGGTGTGCAAGATAAAGAA
Organism: Papaver somniferum; assembly: GCF_003573695.1. NCBI lineage: Eukaryota > Viridiplantae > Streptophyta > Magnoliopsida > Ranunculales > Papaveraceae > Papaver > Papaver somniferum. Next base: position 3,311,542 of record NC_039365.1, on the reverse strand, counting down.
GAGTTTGTATGGCTTTAAACAAGCCCCGAGACAGTGGTACAAGAAGTTTGATAACTTCATGCATAGAGGTGGTTACTCACGGTGTAATGCAGATCATTGTTGTTACTTCAAAAGGTGCGGTTATGACTACATCATATTATTACTGTATGTGGATGATATGTTGGTTGCCGGAACATCTCTACAAGAAGTTGAGAATTTGAAGAAACAATTAGCAAGTGAGTTTGCTATGAAAGATCTTGGTGAAGCAAAGCAGATTCTTGGTATGAGGATCATAAGAGACATAGCTAAGGGTGTACTTATGCTTAGTCAGGCTGAATATATTGAACGGGTGTTGAAAAGGTTCAATATGGAGAATGCTAAACCAGTTAGTTCTCCACTTGGAAGTCAAATTCGTTTTTCAAGTATGCAGTGTGCGAAGACAAATGAAGAAAAGGAGTACATGGCTAACGTACCATATTCTTCGGCGATTGGGAGTCTAATGTATGTTATGGTGTACGATATTGCACATGAAGTGGGAGTAGTGAGTAGATATGCAAGAAACCCAGGAAAAAAACATTGGGAAGTTGTGAAGTGGATTCTCAGGTATTTGAGAGGTAACACAAACGTACCATTGTGTTATGGAAGAGGTGGTTCTATCTTGAGGAGTTATGTGGATGCAGACCTCGAAGGTGATGTAGATAAAAGGCGAAGTACGACCGGTTATGTTTATACTATGGGGTCAGCTGCAGTGAGTTGGAACTCACGGTTACAGAAGTTGGTAACATTGTCTACTACGGAAGCGGAGACTTAGCAGTAACAGAAGCGAGCAAGGAGATGATTTGGTTATGAGGTTTATTAGATGAGTTGGGACAGGAACAACGAGATAGTGTTCTGTTTAGCGACAGTCAAAGCTCTATACATTTAGCCAAGAACTCAGCCTATCATGCTAGGACGAAGCATATAGATATTCGTTATCATTTTATTCGGGATCTCTTAGAAGAAGGGGAGTTGAAGCTCGAGAAGATTCCTGGTTCGAAGAATCCGGCGGATATGTTTACCAAGGGAGTTACATCAGACAAGCTAAATCTCTGCAAGGCTTTAGTTGGTCTCTCAGAATGAGAATCTGGGAGGGGAGCTGCACTGACATGAAAATGTTTTAGCACCGTCAATCCAAAGTTGAAGAAAATGAGAATTGAAGAAAATAAATGAGCCTTCAAAGTGGGAGATTGTTAGTTATTGATGACTAATTAATATTTCCTAAAGTTAGTCGTGGTTATTTAGGGAAGGGGTTTCCTAAAACGGCTAGAATTCCTTGTGGCCAAGTTTGTAACCCATATAAATAGGTAATTAGGTCTTGTAGAATTGTATTGTGTAGAAAACGATTAAGAGATCGATGAGAGATTTCTTGTATAACTTTTAGGGCTAAAGCTAGGGTTTCGTTGTGAGAGCATATTGGTGAGGAACAAGAGACAAGGTTATCGTCTCGGGTAATTGTTGCGGTGTAACCAAGGGTTTGCTGGGATTCACACGACGTTGTAATCGTTTTTCTTCATAGTAGATTTGAGTTGGTGCGACTCAAAGTGGATGCAGACAATATATACAAGTTGTATGTATTGGTTGAACCACTATAAATCTTGTGTCTTGTGAGTTGATTTATCTTTCTCGTATTTTTATAGTTTCTTGTGCTTGATTTACTTATTATTCATCATAATATCTCAAGATAAGTTATTTCGCGGTTGTCAGTGATTCCCTAAGAAAGTCCTGGCAGTAAGAAGTACTTCCTCCGTCCCACTATTAATTGTCCTAGTAGCACAATTGAGAAATGATTTATCTCTCAAACTATACCAAGGGTATTCGTAAATGTTGATATCATTGAAAACCATTTTAAAACACCCATGTAGCAAATACAAACATGAGTACCAAATGAGATAAAATCAAGTATTAATGGGACAAAATCTAAAAATAAATATGGGACAAAGGGAGTATTATCTTTTTACCAGAGGCCAAGAAGCCCGTTTAGTTTCTGTCTTAGAATTATTGATTTTATAATTATAATATGAGTTCGACACTCATTCGCTTAATGTTTTTCAATGCAGCTTAAAGTCACTTGAAAAGTTTGATGAAAAGCACCCAGAATGTGTGTGGTTATTTTCCGGTCATCCTTAAATTTGAACACATATCAAATAAACGTGTTTTCAAAGAGAATTTTAGGGTTTTCTCTAACTGTTTACACAAATAAGAGGATCTTCAAGTTCTAGTTAGCAATTCCATAAGAGGCAATAATATGGACTGCAAAAAGTACGTGCATTATTCCGCTAGATCAAATGCAAACTCGGCCAAATATCCGACCGATTATGTGGTATTGGGGAAAAATGTGGAAATGTCATTTCTTGTTTAATGTGTTTTATATTTCCTAATTCGGCGCTAGAGATTCGACCAATATACATTTTAAACCAAAAATTAAGCATAAACAACTTATTTTTATAATAAAAAAATTCAAGGCATAATCGTGTTATACGCAAATAAAAATACAACATCTTTAAAAACCAACAAGTGGTCTAGTTGCGTCTTTAGTTTTAAAGTAATAGGTCACGCCTATGTCATATGCAAACAAAAATACAATACCTTTAAAAACCAACAAGCAGTCCAGTTATGTCTTTAGTTTTGGAGTAATAGGTCACGTCTTCATGTTAACCGATTTGAAGGCATGACCTAACACTCCATCACTAAGGACGTAACCACTACATCACTTACTGGATGTTGAAAGATATTGTAATTAGTTTCTAGAATACAAAACAAAGGTTTCCTAACTTAGGTAAGATATAGTGGTCCTAATTTGATGTCCCAATAGATAAATCCCCTTCTTTGTTTTTTCACGTTAGTTTCCCTTGCGTTTTTCTTCTATTGGCATTCGGTTTCGAATAAACTCTCACTTCGACTGTCATTAACTCGCTATTAATTTCTCATCCATTTAAAGAATTGAAAAATCATCTATGGAGACTTTACTTTCTCATCGAAATAATTCCAAATTTATTTGTTATAGGTTTTCATCTCCCAAAAAAATATCTCAATGATTTTATCATATGCTACAAAGAAGAGAAGAGTATGTCATTTTCAAAATGCATTAAAAAAGAAATTATTGCTTCAAGTAATGTTAGAGGAACAAGTGGAACAAAATAAATATTTGGTTGGAAAATTATCAATATCTTGGATGAATTGAAACTTGTTAAAAAAGAGTACTCGAATCTTAAAGATTTGGCTTTGATGTCTAACTTGATAACAAATTGTGGGAAATCATATAATAGACGGGGAATTAGATATGTAAAATCTGAAAATCAAATTCGAAAGAAACTGATTTTCAGATAATCCAGAAAGGTTTTGAATCCACCTATACTTTTTGTAATTGGTGTGGTCATTTTCAGCAATCTTGTAAAGTTTATAATCAAAAAATTGTGATGCGAAAATTCTGTTTAAACTAGCTCAGCTGCGTCGTAGCAAGTTAAAAAACTTTACAAAAGATTGGAATAATCAATTAGTCGTTGATAGCTCTGATGTACTATCAAGGTCTAATTATATTGGTAAGAAAATTATTGAAAAGTGCTTGGGTGCTTTTGCGTTCAAATCCACCTCTCCATTCTAGTGGTTTCTGGACGGTAGATGTAAGTGAAAAATGACAGGTGATCTCTCATGGTTTACCAAAATCAGAGAATACAAAGGAGGATTTTTAACATTATGAGACATAAGTAGTTATCTCATTAGCAAAAGGTAGATTATACAACTACTAGGTATACCTGAAATATTCTCTCTATAAGTCAAATTTGTGGTAAAACTTATAAAGTTATCTTTAACATCATTCTATGATATTGAAGACAAGTTAGGAAAGATCATCTTTTGTGGAGTATGAATAACCGTTATCTTCTGGAAATTCAATCAAATTCACATTGTAACTTGACCAAAGTAGAATCCAAAATATATGGTATGAAAGGTTTTCATATAACTGTCGAATGCTTGGAAAGCTCATTAATCGTGAACGTGTCCTCGGTGTTCCAAAAACTAATTAATGTTAAGGTAGAAGGAGGTGTTTGTCAGAAGATTAAACAAGCAAAAGTTCCACATAAATTTTTACAATATCTAGTTACTAAAGCTCCTCTTAATCTTATATACATGAATTTTTTTGATCTTATTCAACATGCTATTGTTGGAGGTAAAAGATATGTCTTAGTCATGACTGATGACTATATTCGGTTTACTTCGGTTGCATTTCTCAAACATAAAAATGACACTCTTGAAGAATTCAAGATTATTGTGAGTAGAATTCAAAATGAACAGGGTCTCAAACTTAAGAAAATATGAAGCGATTGCGGAACAGAATATAAATATGCAAAACTCTATGAGTAGTTTAATAAACTGGGAATCTCTCATCAATTTTCTTCACCTATTACTCCTCAAGCAATGGTGTTCCAGAGAGAAATAATAGAAATATTCAAGAAATGACTAGAATAATGCTTCGCAATAAAAACTAATTACACTTACGTTCCAGGGAGAAGTTTTCTTTCACTGCATGTTATCTCATATAAAACGGATATATTTGAGATCGAAAACACTAAATACTCCTTAGGGATTGTGGTATGGGAGAAAACCTAATATAGGTTACCTTAGAGTTTTTGGAAGCAAGTACAACATTTTTAAAACAGAGAACATAAGGGAAAATTCGACTCCAAAAGTGATGAAGGTATCTTTCTTGGATATACTTCTGACAATTATGCTTTCAGAGTATATAATCTTCGAATAAAAGTCTTGATGAAATCTGTCAATGTGGTTATTGATGTAAGTGACTTTCGAAAAGATAAACATGCTACAGCTGAACTATCTCCTTATTAAATTGTTAATAAACCCAAAGATGTATCCTTTGAGGAAGAACTTGTTATCATTACAACCATCAATGATCCAAATAATAAAGATAATGCTGCCAGTGTTTCTGAAATTCTTGTCCACACTGGGAATGAAGCTCATACAACTCCGAAGTGGCCTTATCTCAAGCAGTATGATGATCACATCATCGGCGATGCAAATGCTAGGGTCATGACTCGAGGACAACTTTAAAAAAAATCACCATGCTTGATTTCTATCTACATATGAACCCAAGAATATTGATAAAGCTCTAGAATATCATGATTGGGTCAATGAAATGCATGTGAACTTAATCAGTTTGAACGACAAGGTGTATGTAAATGTACCCAACGGAAGGAATTAATATTAATTGTTAATAAAGTCGGTTTTCAAAACAAGTTTGGTGTATATGGAACAGTTAGAAGGATAGAATAATAGCTCTATATTCGCAAATGAAGGGAATAAATTTTGATGGAACGTTCGCTCCCATGGCTCGGCTAGAATCTATTTGACTCTTGCTAGTTTATACATTCAATCTCAAAATTAAGCTTTTTCAATTGGAATTGAATATGTTTTCTTAACGGAGATACAAAGGAAGAAGTTTATATTGCTCAACCTAAGATATTTAAGGATCTTCTCCATCTTGATCATGTACTTAGACTCAACAAAGCAGTATATGTTCGTAAACATACTCTTAGAGATTGGTGTGACAAATTAACTTCCTTTTTATTACAAAAATTCTCTGCATGAGGTGTTGACAAAACTTAGTTTACTAGGTGGAGCGGTAATGATGTTGTAACTGCACGTATTTACCTTGATGATGTCATCTACCGATCTAACTTTAAAAAAATTCTTTGATAATGCTACACCATTTCCTGGATTTTGTCACAGGCTATACCTGTTACTTATTAAATTTGTAACGGTTGTAATCTGTTGTAAATAGGCCGTTATTAATAATTGGGATAGTGTTTTGTATCGGTTTTATCTGTTACAATATCCAGATAGTGTCACATATAAAAAGCGTTAAATTTATATGATTGTGACAACTGAACTAATTTTATGGTTGGGACACGTGTTGAACTTGCCACAGTTATTATAACAATTATAATTGTTACTGAATATTAACAACAAATAAGCGGTGACACGTGCCGTCATTCGGTTACGACTACTGTAACGTTTAAATTGCTACGGGATGAATACACGTGTTGCTTTTACTTACTATTGCTGTTACAGTTAAACCGTGACAAAACTTCAAATTAAAATTAAAAAAAATTGGCAGACCAGGTCATTTTCATGGACCTGGACTCTCAGTTTACAGGCCTGCCATACACCTCATCATGGATCTGGTTTACAGGCATGCAATACAATTAAATTTAAACCTGAAACATAATTGCAATCTGTTCTTTTAGATGCACAGTTTACAATTCAGGGAAAACAGAAAAGAAAAAACAAAGAATTATTTGACTTCATTCGGAATAACAACTGCAGCTTCATTGTTAGGGGCATCTCCTATGTCCATCTGAAGCAGCAAAAAAAAATATACCTACCGAAGGATAAGGTTATCTCTTGAATCAAAATTTTCAAGTCAAGAACTCACATCATATGTAAAAAATCCCAACAACTCTTAACTCATCGAGAAATTAAGATCTTGATCCAAAACTTATCACAGTGAATCTATAAAATTCTTAGCATATAATCCCCAAACTTCATCAATTGCAATCCTTGCCGATCAAACTCGTTGGTTGTCATTCGTATGTAGGTCCATAGATGCGTCCCTTGCCAGTTCTATGCTCACCTTGAATCCACCTGCAAAAATAAAGAAAAAGTGAATTCAAAACAATAACAAAACAACACTTGAACTTAAGCAATTCAACCATGTGTGAATACAGATTTTGGTACCTCTACATCGGTTGAACCAGGAATCCCACTTCCACCTGAACAATAAGACAATAAACTTAGAACAATAATATAAAGTGCAGTATTACATAACAAAAAAAAAATAGAATGACAGGAACATAACAGACATACCAGCACTTAGCAGCAGCTAGATGCCTACACCATCGAATATACTGAACAAATTGATATGTCATCCACAGATGCAGGTTCAGGTTGCGGATTGGCATTTGGCCAGGGATATTACTTGTGTCATCTGCAACAAATTAGATAGTACTTTTGGTAAAGTCAACCTTACTATATGTATTATACTTGAGTCATTCATATTACACAACCATTCATTCTTGGATTGTTCCAACTACCGACCAATGTCTCATGCAATCCGGCAAGAATGTGAGCAGTATCTTCGCTACTCCCCTCTGCCTTTGCCGGATGCATAAGCTGCCGATTACATCTACCGTCGACAAATATTAATACCACTACTACGTGGTACAATCTCGTACCCCCATCATATCAAGTATTTTTAGATGTTAGTTCCAGATAAAAGCTGTTACCTCCTCCATCGTACATTTACAACAAATTTAACAAAGGCCAGAGCAGAGCATCGGATTTAGTTACTTCTCCCTCCCATCAGTAGTATTTAAGGATCTTCTCCGTATCTCTCTCCTTTCATCTCTCTGTGTCTACGATTCTAGACACAGACGGACACAAGAAGAAGAAGAAGAAGAAGATGAATACAACAAGTTATGGGTTTGTTTTTATTAGTTTGTTATTATTGCTAACATTCACACCATTGAGAATTCATGCATCACAAACGAAAGACGATCTAGTGGATCTGACTCTGGTTCAAAATGCTACAACTCTAGGAGCTGGTAAGTCACATTATACCTTTTTTACTTACATTTTTATTTTTGTTTTAAATAAATGTTTATTTAGTTTTGGTTATTAATTTGTAGTTTGTTTGGATGGGAGTCCACCTGGTTATCATCTAGACAGAGGATATGGTTCTGGAGCAAATAACTGGCTTTTAGTCTTTGAGGTACAAACAATTACTCAAAAAGAAAATTACTCCGTTCCTTTTTCTTCTTCTTTTTATATTAAGCAGAAAGGTTTGATATGTCCTGATTTTACGAAGCGAATAAACAAGTCAGGTGGCCTAAGACATCTGCAACTTTATTACAACCACTATAAACAAATACATAGGACCACCCGATATATATTATATATATTCTGATATTCACACATTTTGTAAGAAGCGGCGTACTCTCTGTCACCGAGTAAGAAGAGACGACTGTTGTTATAAGGTTGGGTTTAATGGGATCCAAGATCCAAGTTTCTCACTATCGAAGTGTCGTTAATAAGACTACTGTTACCTTGATTTCTGGAGAGTGCTTCGTTTTGTTTGGGTCCAAGATGGAAGTAATCCATGCATGCTCTTTGAAACCGCGTACGGAAAAAGCATTATACGCCGTTCTTAACTGCGTACCAGCGAATATTCTACGGAAATATTCTTTCACACGCCCTTAGGAACTGCGTGTCACGGTGATTAAAACCGGTATCCAAATATTCTTCCACACCGCCCTAAGGAATTGCGTGCCACGTACGAAAAAGGCATTATACGCCACTTCAAACTGGCATCGCCTAGGAATCTTGGATCCCCACTACGGTCGGGCGTTGAGTTTTGGTGACGTGGATCCGGTGAGAAACTTGAATCTTGGCGTACCATTAGACCGAGCCTAAGTAAGAACCATTAGCAATGTTATCCGTCTTTTTTGGTATAAAATTTGAAACTTATTGGTACCAATAAATATTTCGAAAATTGGGTCAATTGTCCAAATATTTTTAAAACATGGTTCTAATGGACGAGTAAAAATTAGTATGGGTGAAATGGACACACAAAAAAAAACACAAGAATAAAGCTGGATTCATCCAGGCTTAAACTTAAAAAATAGTGAGGATGAAACTGGATACATCCTGATATAAATCAAAAATAAGAAAATGTATTGCATTTAAACAATATCAAATTATACGTGTCTTTTCACTCAGAAATTATTGATTTTGGTTTATTTAACCAATTTTGTGCAAATATTTATCGATAAAAAACACTAAGCAAACAAAGTGGAAAATTAGAATCTAGAACTATGAAAATCAAACTTCTAGCTCTGTTGGTTTATCTCTTTCGTAAGCTTCTTTGACGAATTATCACAGTTCTTCTGCAATGGAATGGCTCCCACGTAAAAGAACTAATTTCAATCTGTGTATGAAAACGTGGAGTAATTCTATACGATGAAAATGAACTAAATATATGGGCCCATTTAAGGGTTCACTGTGTGTATACGCTTTTAAGATAGTTTATTTTCACGGTTAACAAAGATAGTTAATTTTCACGGTTAACATTTTTCTTTTGGAAAATGTAAAGTCCAGATATATGGGTCCGTCTTTAGTAAAAACAGGGGATCCCGTTTATTTAAGGATTGGCTGTGTGTATACAATTTTAATAAGGTAGTTTATTTTCATGGTTTAATAAAAAAAAAATATTTGGAAAATGCAAGTGGAGATATGAGGGCACATCCTCGAGAAAAACAGGGGATCCATTTAGGGGTTGGCTGTGTATACATGTTTTAAGGTAGTTTATTTTTACGCTTTAACAAATTTTTTTGGAAAATGTAAGTGGAGATATATAGACCCCGTCTTTGGGGAAATCAGGGGATCCCATTTAAGGGTTGGCTGTGTATACACGCTTTTAAGGCAGTTTATTTTCACGGTTTAACAAGTTCTTTTGGGAACGTGTATATTCAAGTGGAGATAGTCACAGTCACGGAAGAGAATGAGAAAAGGACTTTGAAAAAACAATGATTGTTTACTGACCGAGAAAATGAACAACCGCATAACCGCCGGATTGAATTTTTTTTTTATGAGTCCGGACGGCCCCGCAGAGGATAACAGTGACCCAGTATTTGTGATAGTTTGTGAAAGAACAATCTTTTTCCTCGGATCATTAATAATTTTTGTTGAAAAAAAAATGGGAAGAATTTAGCCTCATGACCACAAGGGTAGAGTCAAGGGTTGACCAACCCTGCCTCTAGCCCCTCTAAAATTAAGAAAGTCAATAAAAAAACCCTTGCATTTATCTTATATTTCTTATTTATCCCTCCTGAAATTTTGAATTTAGTCCACATATTTGTACAAAAATATTTTTAGCACCCCTTAAATATTTTTTTTTGGCTCCGCCACTGCATGACCACCACCATTATCATCATCCAAAAGCAAAAGCAACAACTTCACGTAATCGTCGACCTGACCGTTTTCCGATCGTGACCGCATACCTAAATGGTGAATGCTCTCATATAATTGAAAGATAATGATGAAACTAATAATTACATACTATTGTTCCTTCATTCGAAGTTTGATAGATTATTGGTACATTATGTTCTCTCTTTTTCTTTTGAAGTTGCTAACTGGTTGTTGTCTTTGGGGAATTTATAGGGAGGTGGTTGGTGTCATACTATTGAGGAATGTGTGAAAAGAGCAAAAGAGAAAAGAGGGTCGAGTACTCATATGGAAAAATGGAAGCATTTCTATGGCATCATGAGCAAGAACGCATCCTTGAATCCTGGTATAAGCACAATCTCTTACACACTATTGCCACCCGTCCTAAGCAAGACTTGTCTCGGTGTTTTTCCTTTCTCATTTTTGGCAACAATAATGATGCTGCATAAATTGCCATAACTATTATACTATAAGCTTGCAGCTGGCATTGGCAACAATGGAATATAGGTGGTAGGAGAAGAGTAGATCTCATCACATCAATACATATATATACTCCAACACCAATAAGGCATTAACTAAGTTGGTAAACAAAACAAAAGAACAAAGTTTTTGGTAGACTTCTCTCAGCTTGGTCTTTTCACAGTTCTTCTGCATTTTTATGCATGGTTCACTGGTGGTTTACCATTTAGGTAATTGCAAAATGCATCGTTCACCGGTGGTTTACCATTTAGGTTTTGCAATTACCGTTAAAACCAATCAACTAAGTTAGTTGACGCATGTTACAATTTCGCAATTGAAACTACGCATGATTGTTATACTTTTACTTCTACAATTACAGTAAAAACTATCAACTGAGTTAGCTAACATATGTTTCAGATTTTTATAATTGGAATCGAGTTAAGATTAGATATTGCGATGGAGGCTCGTTTGCCGGGGACTCTATGTATGAAAATGCAGTAAGTCGTCTAACATTTTATTTTATGGGTTAAAATGTGGTTAAACATTGCCTTCCAAGGAGCATTTTTTACCTTTTGGTGCCCATCATATTCTGAGACTTTGGTATTGAAATTTGAAGAAACAAAAAGGTCAAGTCAGAAATCTTTGACTAGTCTTTTTGTACAAGAGATTAGATTCACTGATGGGTGGGATTTTTAATTACTTACTGGAAACAGACAGTAAAGCTATACTTTAGGGGCCAGAGGATTTGGAAGGCAATCATTTATGATCTTCTTCCCAAGGGTTTGAATCTTGCAGATAAGGTGAGTGGTTGCTAAACCTTTTATTCTTTTTCCAGAATTTTGTTTTTCACCTTTTAACTAGTTTCATTTTATTTTTGCATTAAAATTGGGCAACAATTTGTTTATATTTGCATTGGGGAATACCAGCATTTCGTTTTGAGAAACAAGTAGAACCAACATTTGAATTCAGTAAGATTGAACTCACATTACAGAACTTATAGTTTTCGGCGAAATGCAGAAGATTAAAACCTTTTGGCTTAATGCATTCGAGATGATTAAGATAAGAATGATGATTTGCTTGTATTATAGCTTTAAATGATATAGAAGTATACAGCATATGAAATCTTCAGTCGCATGTACATCTTGTAAGTTTGTTGGTAGTTTGATATTAGGAACATACTATTTGAATTTTGGATCCTTGACCCTTGAGTGCATATTCTTATTTGTGGTCTCACATTGTACATATTGTTAACCGGAGTTCAAGGATCAATTTTTGGAATATTTACACATTTTTGCTTTCCAGGCTCTGCTCTCAGGTTGTTCTGCTGGTGGTCTCGCAACTTTCTTGCACTGTGATAACTTCACTAGCTATTTACCCAAGACTGCCACTGTAAAATGCATGAGCGACGCTGGGGTTTTCCTTGATATGTAAGTGATTGTCCAACCCTTACCATGCACACACGCGAAACCGAATGTTGTATGACCTGTTTTAGTCTAATAGTTCTATGGTCTATCGTCCTTTTTTTTTTCTACCAGAAAGGACATTAGTTTGAATTACACAGCAAGGCAATATTTCAAAAAAGTTGCTGCTCTACAGGTTAGTCTTAATTCATTGTCTCTTGATCAACAAGGCTCGAATCCATTGTATTATGAGAATATTCAACTTTTGTATACGAAAACTGAGAAGTAAATTTACAGGGTGCAGAACAATTTCTGAATGAAAACTGTACTAGTTCACTTCATGACTATCCATATCAGGTATAAGTCCACTAAACTGAACATAGTTTATCGCGTTGTTTATGGTGCATGGGTCTCATATGTCCTTTCTCTCTTATAGTGCTTCTTTCCACAATATGCTTTGCGTTACGTCAAAGCACCATACTTCATCTTAAATTCCGCTTATGATACTTACCAAGTAAGAATGTCGCATTTTGCTTTCTTTGAGATGCTAAACTTCAAATGAATCCTGCTTTGTATTCTTTCTGAAAAAATTGATCAAACTCTTTTTTTAGGTTAAGCATCATCTCGTTCCACATTCCACTGATCCGAGCAAACATTGGGAGCAATGTAAAAACAAGACTACAGCGTGTGATGAAAATCAGCTTGATATATTACAAGGTTGTTCTAACCACGGATATCTTTCTGTTATCTTGACTGTATTCTCCTTTAGATTCACTATTCACTGTTCTGATTGAGGCTCTCAATATCGAACTTACAGGTTTTAGATATGAAATGATTAACGCTTTGTCAGACTTTAACGATTTCTCCGAAACGGGAGGGATGTTCATAAATTCATGTTTCGCTCACTGTCAAGCTGAGTCCGACGGAACATGGTTTGCTCCGGATTCCCCAAGAATTCACGATAAGGTATGTATATAAGATTTAATTTTATAGAACTCGTAGGACTGTTGAACTTCATGATAACCACCCAATAAAAATGCAAGATTAGTTTAGGAAAAATATATTATGGCGCTAATCCATAGTAATACCTTGTGGAGGTCTTGGTTTCTCCTTCTTCACCTCTTACTTTATGAATGGTAAGATCACGTATTAAGATTTTGGATATAAAACAAAAAGAAAAAATCATGAAAAACTTAAAAACCCTTAATAGGCTACTCAACTAGATAATGAGTTAGTTTAAGTAAAAAAATTTTATGCATTTTATAAGAAATAATGATAAATTATGTTGCATTTACTTAATCATGATCATTATTTTGATGTTAGATGCAGTCAAAATTGGCACTCAAAAAAGAGAAGTGACATTAACACTCAATATAAGACATACAGTGATTTAGATGGTATGATCCAATAAAGATCATGTCCTTCAATATTTTTTTAAACATGTGAACTCAAATCACATGTGGGTAATTGTTGTTTTGATATATATATAAATAAAATAATATATAAGCACCTGACAATATAATGATTACGGCTCAGAAATTGTTTGAAATCACTGTGGTGATTGCCAAACAACTCAACAATAATATCGTTATCATAATAACCCGATAATCGCTAAACCTTATCCTTACGGTTTGGCGAATTCGTGTTCACATTAACAATATAATTATTGCTAAGATGAAACACTCTAGTACCATTGTGGTGACTGTCAAAGAGTCCCAACACAAAATATTTAAGCACAATCATCTCATACATAGTTTAAATAATCAACATTGGAGAAGAAAAATCATTCCACAATGCACAGGCACGCATACCATATCATAACGCGCATACAAATTTAGTAGTGAAAAGAAATAATTGTTTAGCCATATACACGGTTATCCATTTTCAGCTATGCTCATTTAAGCACCTTTTGCAAAATGTACACATCTAGTTGCACATTTTGCTTATGCCTCGTATGAACTTGAAATTCTTTTACGAGTTTAATGAAATTTGCTTAGCGTTATAGACACAATTGAGTCCCGGACATATATAACTAACAATGAGATACTAATTTTTAACAGACGATAGCAGAGGCAGTTGGCGATTGGTATTTTGAGAGAACACCATCCAAGTTGCTTGACAAACCATATCCTTTAGGTAGTAGCTGCCCCAACATTACAGGTACAACACCATCCAACTATTCCTACTAAATTTTGCGGCATCTAAGTATTTTTCGTGCGGGATTTTGATAATTGCGTTTATTTATGCTAGGTTAAAGGGTATTGCTACAATGACAAAGACCTCTGATGAACTTAATTCTCGTCTATTCGGGTGTGAATTCATCAGTCCCAATATTAATATTTTCATTAATTAATGGATATAAAGAAATTTGTTTTAGGGGGAAGTTCAGTTGAACATATTAAGATTTCTTCTCACATGCCAAAAGAAAGTACACGTAAAACGGTTGAGGTGGATTACTCGAAAGCAACACTCATCATCATTCATGCATCAATGTTATACAAAATGTTTTTTTTTTCGTACAAAGTTGCCTTGTCTTCTTTGATTACATTATTGTATAAAGTTTTCGGTGATCTACACTACTTTGAAATTTCAGCGCTGGTTGCTTGTTACTTATTCACTATCAGCCTATGCGCGCTACTCTTTGTACAAAATATGAAATCAAAGATTTAAATGAAATAACACAGGACTTAAGTCAAATAATTCTCTTAATTGATGTAATCTAAACTCACGTCTTAACAGCCTATTTATATGTTTACAAACTTGACTCTCAAGTAATAAACACTTTCCTAACTTAATCAAAACAAAGACTCTTCTAGAAAATTCTCACGTAAACAACTTCTAAAACAAGTAAAACTTGCAGCTCAAGTTTACTTCGTAAACACCGTACCATGTGTCAACAATATTTGTTGATCCATTCACATCATGCCAATTATGCCAGTTGATCCAATCATACTCTGTCAACTCTCATAGTTGATCTGTACTGCTTTGTTGACCCCTTCTATCTTCTTCATAGTATCTTGGTTTATTCTTCAACATCCTCCCTTAAACCAAGATACTCTTTACCTATCATTCTCAATTTTTCACTCACGTAAATGAAAGTGTTAGACTTCAAAGACTTGGTGAAAATATCAGCCACTTGCTCTCGACTTTCACAAAACTCCACAACTATCCCCTTGTTACTTACAAGTTTTTTAATGTAATGAAACTTAATTTAAATGTGCTTACTCCTTCCATGAAGAACAAGATTCTTAGTTAATGAAATTGTAGACTTGTTATCACAAGCTATTGTTGTAGGTGTCTTATGTTCTTGAAACAATGCCTTCAACATCATTCTCAACCACACAGCTTGTGCAGCACAATTTGCTAACAACTATATATTCAGCTTCTGTTGTAGACAAAGCAACAACTTGTTGTTTCTTTGAAGACCAAGAGAAAAAACCAATTCCTAACTGAAATCCATAACCTAATGTGCTCTTTCTTCCTTCTGTATCACCAACCCAATCACTATTAGTAAATCCAACTAATTTTGGATCTTCTGAAACATTATAGAGAATTCCCAAGCTAGTTGTTCCTCTAACATATCTCAGAATACGTTTTGCATCTTGTAAATGTGATTGTCTAGGTTCTTCCATAAATCTACTAACCAAACCAACTGCATACATAATAATGTCATGTCTTGTAGCATTATCAGATATCTAAGACATCCAACAAGACCTTTAAAGTCTGTTGAATTCACAAGTTCTCCTGACCCTTCTCTTTTCAACTTCAATCTCTCCTCTACTGGTGTTAAAATTGGATTGAAATTATCCTTCTTGAAGCGCTTTAGTATTCCTCTTGCTATCCCTGCTGATTGATGAAAATTCCTCTTTCAGTTTGTTGTACTTCTATGCCAAGAAAATATAACATTAAACCAAGATCTGTATCTCAAACTCTTTCGTCATATCCTCCCTGAATTCATTGATCATCTCATAATTATTTCCAGTGAAAATAAGATCATCTACATACAAACATACTATAATATGATTGCCAAGAGTATCAGCTTTCAAATATAAAGTATGCTCATGTGGACATCTTGTAAACCCTTTCTTAATGAAATAAGAATCTATTCTTGGATACCAAGCACGTGGTGCTTGTTTCAAACCATATAAAGATTTGTTTAGCTTGTATACTTCATTCTCCTTCCCCTCCATAATGAAAACTGCTGGTTGTTCAACATAAACTTCTTCTTCCAAAACTCCATTCAAGAATGCTGACTTAACATCCATTTGAAAAATATTCCAACGCTTATGTGCAGCTAAAGAAATTATCATTCTTACTGTATCAAGTCTTGCAACTGGTGCAAATACTTCTGAGTAATCCACTCTTTTTCTTTGTCCATATCCCTTAGCAACTAACCTTGCTTTCAGTCCATCTATTTCACCATTTGACTTGTATTTTGTCTTATAAACCCACTTAACACCAATAGGTTTCTTTCCCGGTGGAAGTTTTGTCAATTCTCATGTGTCATTCTTCTCGATTGACTTCAGTTCTTCATTCATTACTTAAATCCAACCTTGTTCTTTAGATGCTTTTTCATAAGATACAGGATCACAATCTCCAAACAATTGCGATCACATGCACCACTACGTATAACATGCCATAGGCCTTGCCTATATATTGGATTGCAGAGAATTTCATGGTCATTGTATACTTCCTCTAAAGAAGTTTTTTTCTTCTTGGTAGAATGTATTGCACTAGCCAGGTTGGTTGTATTTTTTAAGTTTAGACTCAAAACCTTTGGTGATATAAATGTCTGATTTTGATTGATTTTTTATATTTTTGTATCCATGCACGGATCTACATAAGGTCCAGTGGGGACAACAATCCCCCTAAAATTTTCTAATTACATATTAGGCTTTAGTTAATTATCATATTAGGTTTGAAATTTTGAAATATTTATAGACTTGTCCCCCTTATCTTTATATATCACTTAAAGAACCTTGAATTCTCTGCGACATTTACTATAAAAAGAACAGGTACCAGACATTTACCGTATAAAACTCGGCTTGAATACCACAATTACGTCGGAAAGAAATGAAAACTATCAAATTACTAAATCCAGCCACTAATTTAAACGTCTACAACTTATTGGGCATTTTGGTGACACCATTTCAAAGAAAAAACAGCGACCAAAAAATAAAAATCACGGCCTTCGGCCGCCTACTTTTACAACATTACTTCTTTGTCTATATATTTGCTCCCAAACAATAAATTCTAGCTCCTTCCCTGTCATCATAATTATGAGCACGGAGATCTAGCATATTCCCGTGCAAAATCTTCTAATAATCCAAAAGCACTAATACATGGACTACTAGTTTCATTTTTTCTAGTTACAAATTAAGGACAAGCAACGAGGTTCCCATAAAATAATTTCTTGGCCAGTATTTTGGCCTGGATTTTGGGTCGGCGAGGAATGTTCCAACCAGTGTTTGAGGCAATTCCATAGGAACGTGTTCCTCATTAGTTTCGAACTCAGATTAGTAATATCATCACCCAACAATTTTATCGAAAGTCACCCTAACACGGCATCGTTGCTGATTAAACCAATAATACCACTACGTGGTACAATTTTGCGCGCTCGAAATTCATCGCATCACAAATATTACTGGTAGATGAGAACAAATGAGATGTGCATTGAATTGAGAATACACAAATTAAATATGGAGACACGGATTGAATGTGGGGTCCAGTTTGTAGTTGTTATTTCCAGATAAAAGCTGTTACCTCCTTCCAACATCATTCAGAAATAATCAGAACAAATTTAAGAAACACCAGAGCAAAGCAAAGCAGAGCATTGGATTTAATTACTCGTCTCTCCCATCATCATCTTCATTCTTCTTCGTTACTCACTCTTTCCGTCTCTCTGTGTCTCTGTTTCAAGAAAAGAAAAAAAAAAGGAGAAGAACAGAGCTCTAACCAAAATTCCCGCGCCTTTTCTCATTGTTTACCGCCAAAAATCATTGGTTTCTCATATCCCCTTGTACAGTCTACTATCAATAGACTAGCTGCCAAACAGTTAATAACATTTGTAACAGAAAAAACGCAATCCCTTTTGAGATTCATACACATTCTTTGTTGGGTTATCTCATATTGTAATCCTAACATTAATCAAATTCTATTCTAGGATTCTTCTTGGGTTTTTTCTACCTTTTGATATCATCAATTTGGTTTTTTAGGAATTGATAGTAGATTTTTTTCAAGATACAGAGGAATGTTGTGTCATTAATGAAAGTTGGTCCAAATTAAAGATAGACAGAGTATTGAATTCCATAGTAAACATACCCGTGTTTCCAATTCAATCTCTGTTTTCCGAATCTGAACAACAAGAAGAAGTTGTTCAGTTCTTGAATCGAGTTTCAGCAGTAAATTACAAGAAGAAGAAGAAGAAGAAGATGAATACAACAAGTTATGGGTTTGTTTTGATTAGTTGGTTATTTTTGTTAGCATTCACACCATTGGGGATTTATTCAGAAACCAAAAAGAATCTAGTGAAGATGACTCTGGTTCAACATGCTGTAACTCAAGGAGCTTGTAAGTCACTCACATTCTACCTTCTTCCATTGAAAAACTTACGTTTTTATTTTCTTTAATTTTAATATTATTTCATTTTTGGGGTGATTTGTTTGTAGTTTGTTTGGATGGAAGTCTACCTGGTTATCATCTAGACAGGGGATATGGTTCTGGAGCAAATAACTGGCTTTTACAATTTGAGGTACAGACAAACACTCCCTAACTTCTTTTTGTTTTTTTCTACCTGCTTAAAATATTTGAAAATAAGTAGTATATTTTGTACACCTTACACAAAGACAACAGTAACGGTAGTATTATTTCACTATTTCTACCCTACCAGAAAGAGTGTCTCTTTCGTAATTAGTTGTGTCAATGAGTGAGAATTTGGTAAGGAAGTAGCCAAAATGTACACTGTCGGACTACTGCGCTTGACTTTACAGGTTTCATTTGAGTGAGACAAACTTAATTTTGTACTATTAGTAGTTGTTCTTGCTAATAAGGTAGACTAAGCAATTATTGAGGTTAGATAAGTACACCACCAATTCACCGACCAATTTACTTATATTTCAATTAAATTGCTAATCTTAATTAAGTAAAATCATAAATCAATCCGGGAACATAATTTTAAAATGAACTCAAAAGGAAAAATCGCGAAACAAATTATTTTTACTGTTGATTTGTGAAATTGATTTCTAGGTTTTTACTTGTGGTATCGAAACACCAAGGCACTAAAAAAAACTCGAAGACTCCAAACTCACATGAGACAAAAAAATTTTGTTTGTCAAATTTGGTATTATTAAAATTTGGATTTATTTTGCTTGTAGTAGCCTTCCTCAATGCATGACATTTAACTAAAAATGAATTTATTTTTTCTTTTTAGCGTCTAGTGTTTTTTTGAGGTAACTTAAAATCTATAACTAAATGTTATTTGAAAAACCATGATTTATGAAGGGAGATATAAAATTACTCCATTCGCTTCTAAAAAATAGGTTTGTTTGGTTTTCACAGAAATTAAGAAAACCAATCATTAGAGCCACTTTTTCATGTTTTTTTTTCTAATCTATCCTTTGGTCCCCACTCAGTTGTTATTAGAGAAAGAGGAGAGAGAAGTGGTCCGCTTTTTATATTAGGAGAGAAAATGGAGAAAGAAGTGGTCCCTCAATGAATATAGCAGTAAAATCATAATATTTGACTTTCCACTTATGGAAACAAACCTATTTTTTTGATATATTCAAATAAGAAAACAATTATATTTTTTAAAAACGGAAGGAGTACGTAAGAAAATATCAATTCGTATAAACCAACACAATCTTGACATCTGAAGATCAGGATTGCTATCTCCTTTATGAATGTCTAGAAGAATGAGTTTTCCCTTTGTTTGATTGTTAATTACATACTCCTTTCCAAGATTCCCCGAATGGTCGCTTTTACATACAATAGTGTCATTTTGGCAATCTTTCTACTTTGGAAAGAAACGGTAGCTCTTGTTGCGTTACCCTCTAGTAAGCTTCTTTGGTGAATTATCGCAGTTGTTGCAATGAAATGGCTCCCACGTAAACAGAACTAATTTCAATCTATGTATGAAAAATGTATATTCAAGTGGAGATAGTCATAGTCACCGAAGAAAAATTAGAATAGGACTTGGAGAAAAAAAGTTAGTCACATGGCCACCACCACCATTATCATCATCATCGTCCGAAAGCAAAAGCAACAACTTCACGCAATCATCTGTTATTTCGATCGTGACCGTGTACCTAAACCTTCGGAGTTAATCAAAACATAATTACCAAACTAATAATTACATATTATTGTTTCTTCAAATTGAAGTTTGTTGGATTATGCTGTTTTTTTTCCCTTTCCAAGTTGTTAAATTGTTGTTGTCTCTAGGGAGGTGGTTGGTGTAATGACATTGAGTCATGCTTGGAGAGAGCAAAATCTGGACATGGATCGACCAGGTACATGAGCAAATGGGAGTACTTCAATGGGATTCTAAGCAACAATGCCTCTTTAAATCCTGGTATAAGCACAATACTGTCATCTGCTTACTCAGTTCGAAACTCATCAGCATTAGGCATATTTATTTTTGATTTAAGAATGCATATGCTGATGTGAGTTAAGTAAGATGAATCTACGTGGGTCATTCACTTGGATTCCCATGGTCCAATAAAGAAAAAGCATATTAAAATGCAAAACTAGGTCACATTGATTCATGTTGCACCGCAAGACCATTTGTTGTCCATATTGTGGGTTCACGTGATTATTGGGTTGCACTGGAGACATAACTTAGTTGGGAGTATAGTCTAGCCTCTGACTGACTGACTGACTGGCCCTTTTTTAATTGTAAATTAATAATAAATAGAACCAGGACAGAAAAACCATAAGACTTGTGTCAGTGTTTTTTCCTTGTCTCTTTTTTTTGGCAACAACAATGATGCTGCATGAATTGCCATAACTTATACTATAAGCTTGCAGCTGGCAACATTTATGCATAGAATACATGTGGTAGGAGCAGAGTAGATCTCATCACATCGTTACAAATATGTATGTATATACTACAGTGCCCTTAACTCAGTTGGTAAACAAAACAAAAGAACCCAGTTTTGGACCTTTGGTAGGTATGGTTGAGGAATTCATGTTTTTTTTTTCATTTTTTTTTTAAAGCATGGCTTTTCCGTTGCAATGTCATTTTTTACTTGTGTGATTACGGTAAAAACTGTGAACTAAGTTAGCTGAAATATGTTTCAGATTTTCATAACTGGAATCGGGTTAAGCTTAGATACTGTGACGGAGCGTCATTTTCCGGGGACTCCCTGTATCAAAATGAAGTAAGTTGTCTAATATGGGTTCAAATTGTGTTGAGCACTCTGGCCTGCCTATTAGTCATTTTTTTTCTTCTTCATATATGCCCATCAGGGGAATTCATAGGAATACAGAATAAATAAGTTACCTTTTTGTTAACAAAAAGACCCATCTTTGTCATATTTTGGGTGTCTTTTGGTATGGTATTGAAGAACCAAAAAAGGTCAAGTCAGAAATCTTTGACCATCTTTTTTTTTTGTTGGGTGTGACCACTGAGCATGTCTGACTTTATCTGACTTTTGTCTACCTGACAACCACAAATAAACAGCCCAGGGGAAAGAAAAAAATCAAAAGACCTATGATTTTGTACAAGATATTATTAGATTTACTGATGGGTGGGATTTTTAATTACTTACTGGAAACAGACAGTAAAGCTATACTTTAGGGGCCAGAGGATTTGGAAGGCAATCATTGATGATCTTCTTCCCAAGGGTTTGAATCTTGCAGATAAGGTGAGTGGTTGCTAAACTTTCCTTTCTCTTTTTATTTTTCCAATTTTTTTCACCTTTTAACTTGTTTCATTAGATTTTTACGTAAATGGGTAATTTGAGTTGGGCAAGAATTTGTTTCTGTTCACGTTGGTGTTACACACAAACGAAATGCACCATTTTAGGTATATTTTAATTGAAGTTCAACGATCAATTTGCTGGATTACTTACAAATTTTTGCTTTTTAGGCTCTGCTCTCAGGCTGTTCTGCTGGTGGTCTCGCGACTTTCTTGCACTGTGATAACTTCACTAGCTTTTTACCCAAAACTACCACTGCAAAATGCATGAGTGACGCAGGATTTTTCCTTGATATGTAAGTCATCCTCCATTCCTTACCACACACACACACACGAATACAAATGTATGATAACCAGTTTTAGTCTAATAGTTCTACGGTCTAGCGTTTTTTATGTTGTTCATTGGTTTCGCTCCTTTTCAGAAGAGACATTAGTTTGCAACACACGGCCAGGCAATTTTTCGAAAACCTTATTCTTCTACAGGTTAGTTTTACTTCACTATCTGTTGCCCAACAAGGCTAGACTTCATTGTATTATGAGTATTCAATTATTTGTATACGAAAACTGAGAAGTAGATTTACAGGGCACAGAACAATTTCTGAATGAAAACTGTACTGGTTCACGTTACTATCCGTATCAGGTACAAGTCCACTAAACTGAATATAGTTTGTCGTATGAACAAAAGTTTCACGTTCTTTATGGTGCATGGGTCTCATATGTCCTTTCTCTCTTACAGTGCTTCTTTCCGCAATATGCTTTGCCTTATGTCAAAGCACCGTATTTCATCTTAAATTCGGCTTATGATGTCTTCCAGGTAAGAATGTCGCGTTTTGCTTCCTTTGATATGCTAAACTTCAAACAAATCCTGCTTCGTATTCCTTTGGAAAAAAATTGATCGAACTCTTTTTTTTAGTTTCATCATAATCTCGTTCCACCTTCTACTGATTTGCGTGGACATTGGAGTCGATGTAAAAACAATCCTGCAGCGTGTAATCTACATCAGCTAACTATATTACAAGGTTGTTCTTTATCTCTAACCACAGTTATCTTTCTGTTATCTTTACTGTATTCGCCTTTAGATTCTCTGTTGACTGTTCTGATTAAGGCTCTCAATATAAAACCTGCAGGTTTTAGATTTGAAATGCTTAAAGCTTTGTTATACTTTTACCAGTACTCCAAAACAGGAGGGATGTTCTTAAATTCATGTTTCTCTCATTGCCAAAGTGAGTCCCAAGACACATGGTTTGCTCCAGATTCCCCGAGAGTTCACAATAGGGTATGTAATCTTCAGCTACGCTCATTTAAATACATTTTGTGAAATGCACCGATATTTAGCTGCACATTTTGCTTATGCCTCGTACGAACTTGAAATTCTATAACGAGTATAATGAAGTTTGCTTAGCTTATAAACACAATTGAGTTCGGGTTTATGGAACTAACAATGAGATGCTAATTTTTAACAGACGATAGCAGAGTCAGTTGGTGATTGGTACTTTGAGAGAAGGGTAACCAAGTTAGTTGACTGTGCATATCCCTGTGATAATAGCTGCCACAACACTATAGGTACAACACCATCCAACTATTCTTGCTAAATGTTGCTGCATCCTAAGTATTTTTGATAGTTGCTCTTATTTATGCCAGGTTAAAGGGCATTAATTATAATACATTGACAAAGACTTCAGCTGATGAAGTTGATTCTTCATTTTTTCGGGTTTGAATTCATCAGTCTCGATATTAATGTTTTCATACATTGATCTTATAGTATAGATGGACAGAAGAAGTTTGTTTTAGGGCGAAGTTTAGATGAAAAAATTGGGAATTCTTCTCATATGTGGAGAAGAAGAAATTAGGAGTATACGGGAATCGGTTGAGGACTCGACAAGAATAGTCGTTGTCATTCATGCGTTAATGTTATACAGAATGCTTTTTGTCTTACAAATGTAGAGTTGTAAAATAAAGTTACATTGCGTTCTTTGATGTCATTAGTGTATAAATTTTTCAGTGATCTGCACTGCTTTAAAATTTTTGCGCTTATTGCTTGTTAATGACTCACTATAAGCCTATTCACCTCCTACTCCCCGCCGTGCGCGGCTGCTGCTGCAAATATGTTATTGCCAAAAACAATTAATAATCCAAAGACCCAACCATTTCTCCTACAAACATTTTCTTCATTTTCAGGGATGAATTGGTTTCGGTTTCGAGTGTTAAATGTCCGACATATCGTTTGATTCTTTATATTAGACAGAGACAAGAACAAGGAATGAGTTCGGTGATTTTCTGGATTCTGTTTCTAATTGGAAAGGTGAAAATTAGGGGCAGGCCTCAAAAATTGTCAAGTCCACGATTAATTTTTAGTTCCATGACACCCATAATTATATGAAATTATTAAAAATGTCTGCATGACTAGGGGTGTAAATTTTGCCCGGCAGCCCGAGGCCAGTACCGTCCGCCCTGTCCCATGACAGCCCATAGGTGACCGTGGCCCTTTACGGGCTGGCCCGACCTAGCCCATTTAAATAAGAGGGCGGGCACAGGCCACAATTCAATTTTTCTTGCCCGGCCCAATACCCTCCCTATTATCCCGTCAATGCTACCCGCCATGTTAGCCTGCCAGTGTTATCCATTTACCTAGCCTAAGTGACTGTTCTCATTTGCTTTATCCTAGAATATACTTGGTACATATACTTAATATAGTCAACCCTCATAGTTTTCATATGTATTTCTTAACTTTTATTCCATAGGAGTCTAATTTTGTTAACCATATAGAGAGAATATTGAGCAAAATCTAAGGCAGTTTCCTTTTCTGATGATTCAATTCAGGAAAAATTATAGGAAGTTTGGTTTATCTTATTCCCATCTCAATTCTCGTATTTGATTATTAATTTTAAGTAAAATTTGTATATTATTACTACTTTCTTTTTATTTTTAACAATATATATATGTATAATATATATTTGTTTGTAATATTCAAGGCCCTCCCGGCCCTACCCGCCCGACCCCAAATTACAAAACAGGCTTGGGTAGGCCATGGGTACTAACTGTAGATAAATAACCCTGCCCGCCCGGCCCTTTTAATTTCATGGATAAGAGATGTTCCGGCCCGCCCTATACCGTCTCATTTAATAAATAGGCCGGGCTGCCCGGCCCCGCCCAATTTACACCCCTATGCATGACGGATTATGCATCTGCAGACGGGTTATGCATCAGGGGTATAATTGGGAACGCAACTTGGATATAACATATCTAAAAATCCGCGCCTTGGAATTTTACAAATTTTATATCGTTGGAAATCTTTTTAAGAGAGCTACGCAACGAGTACAAATAAGAATATCACATTTTTGTTTTTCACGGAAAAAATCGGAAGTGATCATCATTTTAGCCAAAATTTTCGAAAACTTGATACATAACCATTACGCGGCCACCAAAAAAGATGCGTAACACATTCTGCAGACGCATAACGAATTATGCAACCATTTTCTCCACTGCACAACAAATTATGCATTTGGATAACAAAATTATGCATCTATAACAAGTTATGTAACCATTATTCGGTTGATTTTAGTGCGTACATAAAAAATTGATGCATAATGCAGTATGCATCCATATTTACGGAAGCATATCAGGTCATGCATCTAGTTTCTCGATGCATAAAAGATTTTGCAACAATTTTCTCGATGCATAATGCATTATGCAGTCATATTTTAGGATGCATAACAGGTTATGCATCCATTTTCTCGACTGCATAACATGTTATGCATAGATGCATAACGTGTTATGTAGCTTTTTTTTTGTTGGTTTCAATACTAACAAAAAGCAGCTGCATAACATGTTATGCAACCATTCTCTGGACTGGGACTGCATAACAAGTTAAAAAAAATAGGCTACATAAAGTGTTATTGCAACCATATCGGGACTGCATAACAAGTTATGCAACAAATTTTGTATATGCATAACTGGTTATGCAACCAATTCCATAGTTGCATCACTATTCACACCTCCATTTTTTTCTAAATGCATATCACACGCATACGTTGCGCATAGTGAAATGGCAAGTCGCTGACCTTCCGACCGTTAGACTCACAATGGAGTTCATCAAAATGAGGATTGAGGATAACCCGACGGTTACCACGTTACATATACAAGCAACTAACGTGCAAGTAGCATGCACCCAATTAAGAAAGGTAGTTAATAAAACTTAAGTCGGAATGACAAGCTTTCACTACAATGTCAGCTCAACAGAACTAAACAGAAGAAAAGAGAAAACAGTGACTGGATTTCGAGGGAAATGACGAAACAGCTACCTTTAGAAAAATCAACCAGTGAGCCAGTAAGGAAAATGACGAAAAAGCTTTCACTACAACCAATACATTCAGTTGAATAACAACCCCATCTCCACCTAGCCACAACAAAATTCAAGTCTCTTCTGTTAGGCCATTTACCAACAGCAACGACCTCTTCTCACAGCTTCAATAGCTGTGAACTCCAACTCCATTCACGTATGTGTGTAGCACCAGCAAGTCTACTCCAATCGATCGCCATTAGCATCGGTTGCAACTGCCATTATTCGCCTCTACGATCACAACAACAACTCCATCTTCTATATATCTCTATTTTTAAACGCAACTTCCAACATCCATTTAATCAAATTCCTTACCATTCGACCATTGTAACAGTTGATCTTTTCTGTCCACCTTAATCTCGTCTCCCAACTGAGTTGATTGCGACAATTTCTCAAACAGATCAAGCCCACTTGTTAATTCTCTGATTATCTCAGCTAACATAAATTCTTCCCAACACCGTGTGTAATGCAACCAACTGATGCTCCTTCGTTTGATACATACTAGCAGACCCAATTCCATTTCCATTATTATTTGAACATCTTAGCCATCACTGATTGCACCACTGCTCAAACGATAACCCACGGATCTGTTGATGTTTTTACTGCCGAATCCCTTTAAAACAGCAGCAACAGGACCCACTGCTCGATCAATGTGACCTCCTTCAACAACTAAATCCTCTTTCTGTGCTCGAATTAGACGTACAGTAGCTTCTAACGATGGTGATCTTTTCATGACTATGGTTTGTTTTCAAAATGGATGTTCTTAGATAGGGTTTATTTTCAAGATTAAAGAAAAAACCTAGAGTGAATTTCGGTCGATTCAAAAATACATTGAACTCTCAACTCCTCTGACAGAGAAAATCCAGTGCTTGCTTGAAAACAAATACAACCGAAAGCAAAATTTCAGAAAATATGGGCCTCTAAATTATTTTTTTTTCCTAAAGTGGGTGCGCCCCCAAAGTTCTCCGCCTCTCGGTTTCTCATTGGAAAAATTATGAAAACTGGGTTTCACAGTAGTTTTTACATTAACAAAGAACGATTTTTTAGGGATCATGGTTTTTTTGAGGGGACCATGATTTTATTAGGTCACCTTTCCTATAATTATAAGGGGTGTCCTAAAGCATTGAAATGACTAACCTACCCTTAACCTAATTTAATTTAAAACCAACAAAATAACCACCTATATATATATAACCACCACCGCCCACCACCGCCGATTACCACCATCACCACCTCTGATTATCACCACCACCAACCACCGGTTACCACCACCACCTCCTCCCACCGCCACCGCCCACCACCGCCGATTACCACCACCACCACCTCCGATTACCACCACCACCAACCACCGATTACCACCACCACCTCCGATTACCACCACCACCGATTACCACCACCACCTCCGATTACCACCACCACCACCTCTATATATAACTTAATTTAAAACATTAACAAAGATATTCTCACAAACCCATTACTTGTCATTCGTTTTTGGTTGAATAAATGAGAAGTAACCATCAAAATGAGTTGAAAATGGAAGTTGCAGAGAGGTTTAATGGAGGTTTTTTTTTTCCAAAGAAAAGTTCGGTTACGTCGCAAAAAACAAGTCTCAGCCGAACTTTTAGTTCGGTTACGTCGCAAAAAGTTCGGTTATCACGAATTAATTTTTCTTAACCGAACTACTTGTATTAGAACAACACAAGTCATAAGTTCGGTTCCTTCGCAAAATAAGGATATCACCGAACTTTAGTTTACGAAAATAATGAGAAGTCCAAAAGTTCGGTTCGTTCGCAAAAATGTTAAGTTTTCTTTGTAACCGAACTCTATCTTTGAAACTTCGTAACCGAACTCTACCTAATTCGCCAAGAAATAAATTTCGTAATAACCGAACGTTTTCCTAATTGCATATATGCATATATAAGCCCAGCTCGGTTGATTCGCAAAATATGTTGAAGTTTGTGAACCAACCGAACTTCTAACAGTAGGTCACTTTTAACCTGCAGTTCGGTTGGGAACTTGGTTGCGTTGAAGTTTGCGAACTAACCGAACATACTTCTGTAAATCTTATTACTATAGTTCGGCTACCTGCGTGTTTGAAGAAAGAAACCGAACTCTGTGTTCGTTTATATGTTCTTGACATTTATTAACCGAACTCCGTTTTCGGTTACCTGTTCTTCACACTTGGTAACCGAACTACCTGAACCTAGCAGGAATTTTTTATAAAAATTTACAGTTTTATGAATATTTGGACCAATTCAACCACCATTATCTAAGTTTGAAGCATACTTGGGTACCCAAATACTCTTCTTCCGGTTGTGGTTGGTAAAATCCATCATTTTCATCTTGAGATTGAGTTTGTGGAAGAATACATTCACCATCTAAGAAATAACTCATATCTAGATCATTGTGAAGATTAACAAATACTCTAGGAGAGGATGAAGATGAAGAATTAGATGAGCTATCATCACTTGAATACTCAAGCTTCATGAATTGGAAAAAAATTTATTTTCCATGTTTTTCTTCTTCATCTTCTCTAATTTTACTCTCTCAATAATTCTACTTCTTTAGCTTAATCATTTCACTAATAATTTCACTAATCATTACCCAAAATTAATTAGGAGGGTAGTTTAGGTATTAATATAAATATCTAGATAAGGAGTGACCTAGATATACTTACAAATATCTTACTAAAAATAGAACCATGGTCCCCAAAAAAACCATGGTCCCCGAAAAAATCGTTCTTAGAAACTTGCGGAACTTACCGCATATTTGTTAAGCCCATCACAAATAAAAGCCCAATATTGGCTTATACACAATATCGAAGAGATTATGATGCTCCTAGGCATTTCATATCTCTAGATGATCAATAGATTCAATACAATGGGAAAAAGAACACATTCGAGAAGATTAATATCGTTGGACTTCTTGCATTGACAGTGTCTGCTCTTGAAAGCTTCTCATTGCCGAAACCAGTAACAATTTCCGAGGATAACCAAGTGCGCTTAAAGGCTATACTAAGCCAAGATTTTACATGTTGGCACCACTCATGCTATAGCAATTTACCTGAAGAACTTTTGCTAGAGGATACTACTAAGCTTTGGTGGGCAGACAAGGAAAACAAAGGTAAAAGAGCTTTAAGCATTTCATAATTTCCACGATCAAAGAACAACTATGACATTGTGAATACAAAATATGGCTCAACCAATAAGAACGCGAATAAAGAATTTGTCAATAGACAGTTGAAGGCGAAGATAATAAAGATCGTTAGTCACAGGCGAAAATAACAAGTCTACTACGTCACTTCTGACATACGCGATGACGTCACAAGAATCACACAAAACATGTGAGGGACAACACGATAACTACAAGATAGGGCGATAGTATCGCGCTCTCAGATCTGGAATAAAGGGCTTTATTAGATGTCCTCCACTATGTATAACCCCTATAAAAGGGACCCTTAGCCATTGTATTAGGGAGAGACCTTTTTTGAGAGTTTGTGCAAGGAATTTAGGAAAGAGAAAGTTATTTGTTTTCCAAGTTACGGTTTTCCCATATTATCTTTTTTGTATGTTCATGTTCTTAATAAAATAGCTTAGAGAATTTCTTATCATGTCTTAGATTTACTTAAGATTATTACTTGGGTGTGACTGTGGGATTTCCTACAGTTACATTTTGGCGCATAGAAGCAGCTCAGATGAGTAAGAGGGATGTTCCTCACCTGTGAAGTTTTCAAAATGGTTTAGAATCGCTTATTTTTTTTTTCAACACTTATAGTTTTTCCTTCCTTTTGAGAGATTTGATGGTTTTCTAGATCTAAATAGAGTCTTTTGAGTTTTCTTTAACAGAATTTCAGAAGTAATCTCCTAGGTTTCAAAAGAATTTCATATTATCTGTCAAAGAGAAAGTTAGTGTTTCAGGTACAGAGATGGCAAGATTGTGTAGTCAAAATCGCTCTCCAAGGCCAATTAATCGCCAAGTAATCGCTGTAGATTATACGATCGAGGCGATTTCCAATTCCAACTCATTCCCGATTTTTAGTGATTAAGGCGGCCAATTTTGCCGATTTAGACCGACGATTGAGCAAAACGAGTTAACAAATTTTCCGAGTTGGCCTTGCACGCAGTAAAATCAGAAAACAAAATTTTATTAACCCCAATATAAAAATATTACACGATAGTATAAATTTTTTAATTTTAATTAGGTAAAAATCATGATTTATGAGAAGCAATATATAAGTCATTAATAAATAGATTCCAAGTATTAAACCGAGTTTTGGCAATTTCCAAGTCCGAACTTGTTGCTCCTCGCTCCAAGCTCCCCAATCGAGTAGGACCGAGGAACGATTTCGTCTACTTTGGGCTAGAGTAGTATACAGAGCGGAGAATGTTTGTGTGTTTGGTTTTGTAGCATGAAGTCGTGAAAGCGCGCTACTTGGAGAAAAAGAGGGAAGCATTCGCATTCGATGCAAGCTATCACTTCATGGTATCCAAAATCCCGGAGTATGCCCCAGACTTCATGGAGGGCGTATCGTCGTCGGATTCCTCGGACGAAGATTGATGGCCTTAGAATTTTTTATGTAGGTTTTGTGGGTAGACCTCTATGTAAACCCTCACGAGAATAACTCGTCCACTAGGGTCGCTTAGGGGTTTTAAGGCTTGATGCATGTGCTAAATGCATCCTACAATAACGAAATGAATGAAAAAAATCTTATGAAAGAACATAATCGGTTTATATATGTCATATAAAACCCCGATTTGGACAATCGGGTTATACATATGCCAATGCCAACCGATTATGGAAGTCCTCTGTTAATTTGGAAACACCATGGACTTGTAAACCAATTCAGAGTAAAAAATTTAAGTTGTTTGATGTTTTGAAGAATTTTTTAACATTAGTTGATCTCATATCTAAAACATAATTAATACCTAATACGAATAATTAATGCTAATTAATTAGGAATAAAACAAATATTTAGGTAATTATTGGATAAGGAATGGTGTGAAAGTTATTTCTAATAACCTTTTTTGTTATCTAGTAACATGCCCCAATTTAGCCCGGCAAACAAAATCCACTTTTCATTGAATAATTTTTGCTTCAGACTTTTGGGTTGAATTTTACTTCTCGTGTCCGGCCAACCACCCGGTCTTCCAAAGATATGATCACACCGAAGTTTTGCAAAACCGTACACTTATCCGGTCATAATTCATAATTAAGAGCATTTCAATGCCACGATATTGTAATCTTTTCTTTTATGGAATTAGAATATGAATTAAATACTTGTTTTATTAAGTAGCGAGTTGAAACGTTTTGAGTTAAATCGGCAAGGCTCATATAAGTCAAACTTGTCAGTGCTGTGATGTGTCCTGAAATTAGACTTCTAGGTTTAGATTAAAAATGAATCTTCAAACACTTCAGTTCTCAAACCTCAATCCCACACCTTTCTCTTCCCATTCAAAATTCAAGAGTAGGTCATGTAATTTCCGGAAAAAGGTCTCTGAATCATCAATTGTTATGAAAAACAATGGTCGTTTGAGTAGAATTAGGTGTGATGGCGGTGGTGGCGTTGAAGGGGAAAAAGATGATAAATTTTATATGAGAAAAGCTGTTGAACTTGCAAAGACTGCAATTGGATGTACAAGTCCTAATCCAATGGTGGGATGTGTTCTTGTTAAGAATGGGGAAATTATTGGTCAAGGGTTTCATCCTAAAGCTGGTCAGCCTCATGCTGAGGTAAAAATCAAACATAGTCAGTCAAATTGTTGTTGTTATTGTTTTTGAATTGTTCTTGGTTTTTATAATTTTTTTGTTTTGTCAGGTTTTTGCATTGAGGGAAGCTGGTGATAAGGCTGAGAATGCTACTGCATATGTAAGTTTAGAACCTTGTAACCATTTTGGGAGGACTCCGCCGTGCTCTGAAGCGTTGATTCGAGCTAAAGTGAATCGAGTTGTTGTGGGAATGGTGGATCCAAATCCAATTGTTGCTTCAAGGGGGGTTGAGAAACTAAGGAATGCAGGAATTGATGTTACGGTGGCGGTCGAGGAAGAGTTGTGCAAGAATCTAAATGAGGCTTATATTCATCGAATGCTTACCGGGAAGCCGTTCGTTACACTGAGGTAATCAGTTAATCTTACTTGGTTTTCATTTCCTTGGGGTTTTATAAGAACATAGATCATTATATAATACCGTGTCTCATGGTGAATCAACTGGAATTTGAATGGCCAGCTTAGGCACATGATAAATGTCAGTTTGTGGAATTGATGTTACATTTGCGAAACATGTAATGCACCAAAATCAACTTATAGAAAGAACATTTTGCACAAAACCGATAACTAAATGTTTTCTGTGAATATTGTTGTTGGTTTTACGATGTACAGGTACTCGCAGTCTGTTAATGGGCAAATTTTAGACAAAGTCGGGTTAGCTGCCAAGGAACCTGGTGGTTACTACTCGCAGTTACTACAAGCTTATGATGGTGTCATCCTGTCTAGTGGCTCACTGACTGGGGACTTCACCTTCCCTACTTCGCAAGAGCCCCAAGCTAGACAACCCTTGCGGATCATAGTGGCAAGAACTACAGATTCTCCTGTGCAAATCCCCATCCTAACTGCTGATGCAGCAACGCAGGTGATTATATTTGCGGAGAATGATGTGGTCGTGAATACTGAAACAACCAGTCAAGGAGTTGAAACTGTGATTATGGATAAGGTAAATTTGAATGCAATTCTTGATTACTGTGCTAGCCGTGGATTATGCAGCGTTTTGGTGGATTTTGTTGGGGACTATAAAGATCTTGAAGAACTTGTTGAAGAGGGTCTTGAGCAAGGTCTGGTGCAGAAAGTAGTGATGGAAGTATTGCCAGTTTGGGAGGGAAGAAAAGAGAGAGAAATTCAAACAACGAAGAAACTTGAAAGAGAAGTTCGTAAATTGAAGAAACTACAATCTAGGATCTCAAATGAGAGTGTTTTAGTAGAGGGATATTTTTGACCGAATATATGAAAATCAGTATCCCAATTCCCGTTTTTCTTCAAATTATTTGGCATTGTTTTTCTTTGTTGAGTAAATAAAGCAGAGGCAATTTTTGCTCTTCTGAAAAATAGAAAATGATGCAAGCCTTTTTTCTTGAGAGTGTAAACAGTATTTTGATTTTTGGGTAGTGCGTTTTCGACAGAACATTTTCCTAGATGGTTTTTTGCAGGGGTGTGCACAGGCTTCATGTCAAGGCACGACGTGCATAGACCGCTGAATGCTCTATAATTACTGCCGATAATATGCTACCAGATGCTTAGAGATCTCTCATGGCAATGTTTGCAGCATGGAAAGCTCTGTGGTGCATTTTCGACAGTCCATTTTCCTAGGTGGTTATTTGCTGGAGTGTGCACAGGCTTCAGATCAAGGCACGACTTGCATAGACCGGCCAATGCTCTATAACTACTGCCGATACTATGGTACCAGATGCTTAGATATCTCCAATGGCAATGTTTGCAGCGCAGAAAGCTCTGTTATAGCACAATACATAGCTTACAGTAAGTATCTAGCATATAGCTAAATTCTATCCTGCTAATCATTATGAACAAGGACAAGTTTGTAATTACCAAAAATTTCACAGATGCTCATAATCATAATTGAAGCATAGAAAAACCATTATTTCCTCTTCCAATGTTTTATTACAACTTTGGTTTGTACAGAAACAAATGATGAAACAGAAGAAATTGCAAATGAACATAGAAACTGAGATTGAAGATCAAGCCATAAAAATATTGTTAGCTCTACTGAAAGGACTACTCTTTTGTCTTCTAAGCAAGAGTTGAAGTTGACTCTTCTGAGGATTCTCAAGTTTATTTGAAAACCCCATCAATTGTCTGCCTCTTAAACTACTAATCGCTTTAACAACTCTTGGAAATTCAACAAACCCTTTTATCCCTCTTTTGATATGAGGATTTTCACTTTCAGAACAAGAAGAAGATGAAGATTTTCTATGATTTGTTGATCTGACAATAACACCTCCATTGTCATTATTGTTCTTCTTCAGATTCAGATTAGAAGATTTCTGACAAAAACCCACTTCTTCATTGGAAGAATTTTCTCTAAATTTCTCAATTTTGAGAAATTCCAACTCTAATAACTTTTCTTCAAACACAATCCTAGCTTCAGAAAGTTTCATCTGAACCCTTTCTTCTCTTAGAACTTCAGACATTCTCAACATTCTTCTTTCTTCTTCCATATTCATTTTCATTTCATCAATTACAGCTTTATCACAAGCAATTTCTTCAGCCAGTTCTTCGCAGAGACATTGTAATGATTCTCTTTGTTTCCTCTGTTCTGTTAGTTCTTTACTTAGTTTCTTATTCAATGACTCAACCTTTCTTCTGAGTTTTCTCTCCAATTCAAGCTCAGATTTCAACTGTTTGATCTGAGATTTAGCTGATTCTAATTGAGAAACCATTACTGATTGAAAAAATGTGAAATCAGAAAATGAAGAAGCAACTTGACGAGCAGAAACAGGGAGATGAATGTGATGGTGGTGTTGATGATGCTGTTGATAATGTAGATTAAGATGGTTGTTGCTTTTGTTTTTTGGGTAATAATATGGGTTTTCATAAAGCTTCCAGCTTGTATTAGTAATTGGTTCTTGATCTGAGTCGATTTGATTCTGATCTCTAATCATCATTAACATCATCATCTCCTTCATCTTCTTTCTTCAAGCAATAAATTTGATTTGTCAATGGAAAAGCAAATGGGGTCATCAAGCAAACATTTTTGATCTGGATGGATTGTAAAGTTTAAGATATCTCACATGTTGGGGCCTTTACTCTCTTTGTCTAACAGTAGTTAATGGCAAGAGGGTTGATGGTGGTGGGCATTGGCTATCAATGTATCAAACTCAGTACTTTCTTTGATCAATCTCATCTAACTTTATTTTTTTTTCTCTTTAAAGACAGCTACCAAAATCCCCAACAGTTTTATAATAAGATCTTCCTGACTTAAAAGAGTTGGGTGGTATACCCAATTTTATAAAGATGATGTCCCCACATAGGCTAAGAACACGCTAGAAGTGGAAATCAATTCCAGAATTCAGAGATCGAATAGTTAGCCAGAATCACAAAACCAATCATTCCTGAAATCAAAAGTTTAAAAAAATTCACTTTTAAACATTACTTATAGCGCATTTGGATAAAAAAATTATTTGCAGAAGTCAGAAGCAAAAGTATTTTGCTGTACAAAAAGCTGACTTTTCGATCTCCTATTTGCAAAATTGTTTGCAGAAGTCATGATTTTCTCGGCTCAAAATCAGATTCAAATACAACCTCATACCCATGAAAATCAGCACCAGATTCCCTATTTGTTTCTATGTGAGAAAACAAACCCAGAACCATCTTCTATTCTCGCAATACCTCTGTAATAAAACTGATATGGTGATTGATTGTGGACTGATTAAGCATAAGAAAGAAAAAAAACAAGAACAAGGTGTAGCATAGCTCTGGTGATGGAGGAGGTAGCTGTATCATGTGGATATGAAGATGAGAATTTTACGGTGGCTAGAGCAGAGAAGATGAGAAGACAGGGCGGGAGTCAATTTCTTGACCATGTAAACGAGGAGGACTAACATTTGGTGGACCCCGATGGAAAACAAAGCATTTTTGAAAAGTTGAAAAAACGGGGGCACCTTATTAAATCGGAAATTGAGAGTGAGGCAGTTTATTAAAATAGAAATCAATCTTAAAAGTCGGAAGAGAAAATATTTTACTTGAGTAAAAGTTAACCTTTTTCCTTGTAGAAGTTATTATAAATTTATGTCACAGAACTAATTTCTTGCTTTTCAACTTCTAAAAGTCGAAAGGGAACTTCCCAAGACGTATCCAAACATATATAAGGAAAGTAAAAGTACAAACGGAGAGTAAAAGCACAAACTTTTAGCATTTTTTATTTTGAGCAAAAAATCTCTGTTAATGTAAACTAATCATTAGATTAAATTAAGTTAATTCGAATTAATTGAATCTTAATTAAGGTATGATTATGGTTTAAGTCGGCATTAAAGATTCGTTTAAGGTTAATGCTAGATGATACTTAAATTAGGTATAAGTTGTCCCATATTTTGAAATTTGCTAAAGTGCCCTCACAGTAAGTTTTTCCATCTAGTGTTAGCTAACACTAATTACTTTACATATTTACCCTTTGCTTACCGCCATATTGATTTTCAACATCATTTTTCAGGTTCATGGAGCACGGTTTAGGATCGTTACAACGCTTTCAAATTCTTTACATTATTTTCCAAAAAAGGTTCATCATTTCTAAGTGTCTTGGGGTTTTTGGTTTATGGAAAATCGACCTTGTACAATATTTTTCAGGTTCTTCGAGCCCGAATCAGGATCGTTACAACACTTTCAGGATTGTTACATAGTTTTCAGGATCGTTACACCGGTTTCAGGATCATCGAATCATTTACTTTCCCAAATCATTTATTCTCCCCGCCACCTAGTACTTAACTAGATGGAATTTTCCTTTTGAATAAAACGGGGTATTTTAAAAAACAGATCGGGGTACTTTTTTAGTGTAGTATGAAAAGTAGGGGTACTTTATAAAAATTCCCATAAAGCAATTTAGTTTTATCCATCGACTAAGTTTGAGGAAATTGCCACATGATTGTTTTCTATTATGTTATTTTGAACCTGTTTAAAATATCATGTTTCTCTATAAGTGTTATTTAATATGTAACATAAAATGGTTTCATTTTTCATATATATGGTATGAATACAATGTTTGATTCTGATTTGTCTGTTGTGGAGTCTGTTAATAAGCCTGATTCAGTATATGGTGGTAAAATTTATGAAGCTGAAATTCAAAGCATGATTTCATGTATTATGAAGCCTGATTTCATATAGCATCAAAGCATGATGATTATGAAGCTGAAATTCAAAAAAAGACAAAATGTAAACAACTTGATTTCATACCAGAAAGTTGTTTGCTCAAACTATAAAAAGATAACACAACTTCGCACAATATGCACGCTAAAGGCGGATCCAGCTTAGGCATGTGTGTAATTGCATACCCAGCCAGCTGGCTCCCATGGACAATTATATCTAATTTGACATATTTTTGTCTTAGTATGAGCTTCCAATATGGGTAAGCAAAATTTTTGCACCTCCTTCCTACGAACTTGGCTCCGCCCTGATGCACACACAATTTGAGAAGCAATTATTTTAAAAAATAAATAAAAATTGAGCACAATAGGAATATGATGCAACGCATGTTGAATTCCCAATTCCCATACCTTTTGATGAGGATTATATCTCAAAAGATCACTCTCAAGCTTTTCAAAAGAAAATTAATGGTGGAAATGTTGCATCCTCGAAAGTTCTAGTGGAATGTGTACAGTTCTGTAAAACCTTCCATGGGTACATTAAAACCATAAGTAGAATTTTCTATAATAAAACCTTTCAGCTTTTATTATCTTTTAACGCGAAGATAGTAACCAATCATTGGGTAATCTTAGAGGATCCTATCAAGGAGAATCGCGATACCCGTTAACCACCTAATAAGTATGGTAAGCAACGGATAGGTAGATGAGGATCGGTATCTCCTACATCTAGTCCATCCAAATGGTGGATTTGAGATTTTCATCCATGTCAAATTCATTACTCGTTGAATTTGAAATCCGATGATGAACGTGTAAGCGGACTGGATGAGGAGGATTCACATATTTAAAAATAAAATAAACGAAATTAGGTAAATGTTTAACAAAAGTAATGTAACAAGAGTGTCATAACATCTTTCCAACAACTAAAAGTAAAATATTCAGTGATACGAAAGCCTCGTATTAATCCATAATTGATACTTTTGGAATATCTTTGAGAACTTTCGATGCACCCGAAGTATGAAATGCTAGTTATTAGGTTTATGTATAGAAAGAATCAAAACTTACCAAATAGGAAAAAATTCGCAGAAGAGAAAAATCTAAGCTTTAATAATTAGGAAAGTACATATATTATTTACCCATTTCTGATAATAACATCATATATATATGTGTATAATACTAACATTACGCTTAGGTTTAGGACACCCAAAAAATGGGTAATGTTATACCCCGTTCAATCCGTGAAAACTATCAATTTCAAAAATCTTCTCGCATCCAAATCCAATTTTTGGGTGTCCATCCACCAAAATATGGACTGGCTCCGGGAAAATCCTTGGATTTTGGTGTGTTTCTTACCCTAGTGAGTAATAATACAACTTACGAGCCTTTGGGAACATAAATATTAGGAAATAATATAGGAGACTATAATTAGGAGATATAATTTAGGTTAGTTGGAGTTATACTTCAAGAGAGTTCCAGAAGAGTTTTATTTTAGAGTTTGGTTCGCTGATAGCCCAGCTAGGGCTATGTTGTTGTTGCGGAGATTGCAGCATAATTTTCTTTCTCCTTTAGGAGGAAGGGGATTAGCTGATAGCTTATGTAGAGCTATTGAATGGGCATTCAATTCATAGCTGATTGGCCATCCAATAGCTCTCCTCTAAGATCAAACTATGAAAAATTGAATAAATATGATGAAAGATTAAGTTCTGCTAAACTAAATCAGAAAATACATCAATAATTGGGACCAATATTTGAGTAATGAATGTAGGTCCACTCGAAATATCCACAATGATGTGGGTAGAAACCAGAGACGAAGCAAACACGATGCTCCATTTGGATAAAATCAATTTCGATACTAGCTACCACATAGAGAAACTAACTTTGGTGTAGTTGAATTAATAATCTGATCTTTTGCAGGAGTTTGTTAAGGGACGGGTTTTATCCTAGTTTCATCGGATGATGAAGAGATAGCGGAGGCATTCGCAATGAAATTGAGGCTTATATATGTACATTTGGAGAGTGATAGCAGGAACGTAGTGGCGGCTATACATGGAAAGCCTGACTGCTGTAAGATGGACAACAAATGCTATAATTCTAGATTGTATTAGTCTGTTAGAAAACTTTGCACAATGGAGATGTATCCATGTCGCAAGAGAAGCAAATAATGTTGCACATCTCTTGGACAAAAAAGCTGATACTTCTGCTTCTATGTATTTTAGACTCGATAATTTCCCTTATTCAATATGAAGGATGACATTGTTGTTCCGATTTAATATTTAATAAATCTCATTTCATAGTAAAATAAATAAAAACCTCAAAATTCACATACCACCTACACATTCTTGAAAGAAGGCCCATGTACACACATAAAGAGCACATGTATATGGATGGACTGATTTTAAGTACGCCGAAGATAAATGTAACATGCCACCCAGTATAGGATCCCAAATGCTCTTAATATTTTTTTTTCCGGAAAAGAAACAAGCCTCGTATATTGATAATAACAGACAAGCCTGAAAATCAGAATCATTACAAGAAACATTAAAGATCATCATTTAGATAATTAATCATAAAAGATTAAGGTACTAACATTATCACATGATTTTCTCCACAAGTAATGATTATAGAAATCTTCATTTTCTACCAATTCAACCATTCTAGTGATCCAGAAACATTTGTAACAGGAACATATTAAATGGTCTTTTCTGTTTTTTCTGAAACAAAAACAAACCGCACCAATCTACAAATT
This sequence comes from Papaver somniferum, assembly GCF_003573695.1. Taxonomy (NCBI): domain Eukaryota; kingdom Viridiplantae; phylum Streptophyta; class Magnoliopsida; order Ranunculales; family Papaveraceae; genus Papaver; species Papaver somniferum. The sequence continues at coordinate 3,271,797 of NC_039365.1, read as the reverse complement.
GCAGAAGTGTAAGGATCTTCAAATAATCCAACCATTTTAAAGAGTTTTTAATCCAATTTTTTTTATCTAAACTAAGGTAACAACGCCATACTGGGTCAGTGATAAACACATTTATGTGTCTAATTCGTTCCCAATTTTCAAAATGTTGGAACTCAGTTTGTATTAATATTGTGTTTTTTATGTATTTATAGGGATTTTTTGGAATAAAAATTCTGTGCGAAATTGACGCTAAAAAATGTTAAAAACACTCCTCCAAATTACTCAGGGCACCCCCAAGGCATGTGCTAAAGGGACCCCGACAGAGGATAGAGAGAATCGCCTTCTTATTGCTTTAAATCCAGAAATTGGAGGGAAAATGTTGCAGTCAAAGGGCGTAATTAGGATTCGAATTTTGGATATGATTTATGGAGATTCAATGGCTGAAACTGATTAGGTAAGAAATAGTTCGTTGAGACTTGTGAAGATTTTCGATTTTAAACTTCATTTTTATAACTAAAAATAAAAAACTCAAATAAAATTTGATGTGAAAATTATAGAGAGATTTGGACTAAGGATTCCGCTATTTACCAATATCAAAGTGTTTTAATTTCACTAATTATAATATCACACGTTCAAGTCGATTCTCGTTCCTTATTATCTCCCAATCTCACTTTGTCTTCTTTTATAACACCCCAACACACTATATATACTAAACAAGACCAAAAATCACACTTAATAACTCCCTAAAAGTCTTCGAAATCTTTTATGTCGGTCACGGGACAAAATTTCCTATTTTAACTCCTTCAACAATGTCCTTGGGATGCCCTGAGTTATTTGAGGGGTTCCTTTAACACCCCTTTAGGTGTTTTTAACGCTTTTCTAGTACAAATTTTCCAAAAGTTTTATTCCAAAGATAACTATAAATACATAAAACCACAATATTAGTATAAAAATGAGTTCCAACACGAGAAAATTGGGAACAAATTATACACATAATGCATATGTATTGGAGTCTTGTGATTGTTGTTGGTGTCTGTTGTTGATAAATGTATCTCGGTGTCTGTTGTTGTTGCTTCCATTTTTGTTGATAAATGCATTTTGGTGTCTGTTGTTGTTGCTTCCATTGTTGTTGAGGTCTTAGATGTTGTCAGAGATCTCATATTTCTAGCTGAAGTTGATGATGATACAACTAAATATCGAGTTCTGCTGGAGAGAAAAGAAGTCCAACTTCTGAGTTAACAATTGAAATCTACAAATCAGTGAAGAAACCTCAAATAAACCCCAAGCAAAAAAAGATGAACCAAGAACAAAACCAGTTGAAACAAGCAGATTAAAAACTAATAACAATAGAAGAGTTAGAATAATCAAACTTTAAGATCTAAATAACAACCGATTTAAAAGAAGTGTAGCAGTTAGGGTTGAATCCAAATAGTTCAGGTTCAGAACCAAAAACTGAATGGAAAAATTGAAAACCAAGCAAATAGAAGAAAATATGCTAAGATTGAATATGGGTTGAAGTCGTGTTGCTCAGAACGGCTCCTCCATTTCAGGCGGCTAACATTTGGGTTGTGTTTTTCTTATCCTAGGAGAGAGAGAGTTTCTTAGCCATTTCTATTACTCAAAGTAAGGATAAGGATGAAAACATTGATATTCTTCAACAAACCAATTGTTCTGAAAAGAACAAGAAGCTAAGAGCCTGTTTGGTACAAACTTTAAAAACAGTTTTCAAAAATAGTTTTCCAGTGTTTTAAAAACATACCCTTTTTTCCTTGTTTTCATTTTCTAAAAATTGTTTGATAGGATAAAAACTATTTTTGAAAACCAAAGAAAATCAACTAAATCAGATCAAATGTAAAGATTTGTCTAAGAGATAGTGATACTGGCCATGACTCACCTGCAGTCATTCCCCAATCTCTTATTTTGTTCTGAAAAGAAGAAAAGGAACAAAAAAAAGAAAAAACGCGGAAAACAATAATTTGTTGTTTTCAAAAACAGAAAACAAATAGGAAACATTTTCTAAAAATGTCCATACCAAACGCGTTTTCTCCTGTTTTCTCTGTTTTTAAAGACAAAAAACTGTTTTTGAAAACTATATCACACAGGCTCTAAGGCATGGTTAATAACATTGATTATCCCAAACTGATCATCATTTCCTTAAGACTTTATTATTATTTCTTTATTAACAATTATTACATTAACTAGTTGGAAGTCTAACAAGCTAAGCTCCAACAACATATTACTACATTAATTGAACAGGTTGCTGTGCTAACGTACCAGGTAGCCTCATGGGTGATCTAGCCAAAGGAGCCGAAACGGATGGGGGGCTGAGATTGTGTCACAAGGGGGCAAGCTAACTCTACCTTCCATGTTAATTCCTGCAATATTACGTCATTGGAGGCTCGAACCTGGGACCTCCTGGAACGCATGAAACTTTGGAAAATGGGGATGACCAGCTGAGCTAGGTGCCCGTTTTTTTTTTTTTACTTCTAAAAATAACCATCAAAAGAAATCTAGCATATCCACTGAGGCCAAGACTAAAGTCTGTTGAGTGTTGACTGTATTTTTCTACATGGGCCATGACGAAGACGCAAAAGCCCAAAATCATACAGACTCACCTATCTGGTGTGCTTTTATCGTATAAGCCGGGGTGTCCTGTAAGAGTCTCGAAGTTTTCTACTGAACTTTCTTTTTCCTCCTCTGCTCTCTCATTTGACTTCCTACAATTTCTTACACAACAAGTCCAAACAGTCTCTCTTTCTCCCTGAAATTCTCAAGAAATGGATCCCAAGGCTGATAAATTGGTGAGGAAAACAGCAATGGTGGCTTCTGTAACTGCAGCATATTTTCTCTTGACTTCTGATTATGGAAATCAACCCAATATTCTTGACCCTGTAAGTATCTCTCAACAAATTTCGTACTTATCTGTTGTTTCTTGAGCTGTAAATGCATGTTTTAAGGCTTATCTCCTTTGATTGTTTGTGGGTTTGCTGTGTGTTTTGATTTTTTGATGTGGGTTTCTTCCAATTTGTTTGTTGGTGAAGCTGGTGTGCTCTTTTGGGGGAATTTTGTGGATGTGTAGATTGGAAACTTTGCCCCATAGCTTTAATCATCAAAAGAGTTAATGGGTACTAGTTTGTAGTGAAATTTAGGCGATGTAATTGTTAAAAAAAATTTGGGGTTTCCCTTGGCCCTTGTTACTAGAAGGGATTTGTTTACATAAATTACATTGTTGTTAGATTACATAGGTCAGTGTTGAATTTTGGATATGATAGTGGTACCCACAAACAGTGAAAGTTGGATAAGAATTGAAGTAATTGGGGTTCCAATTTTCATAAGAATTCTTCAGTTCATGACTCGGGTTCAAGTCAGAAAATGCACATTGATTCAGTAGTGTGGCGGTTTTCCAATTTTCTTCTCAATGATTTGCTTTGCCAAATAGAAAACACGCGGAAATCCTCGGAACCCATTTTTTTAGTTCCTAAAATCTGGAATTGAGAAAAGGAATTGGGATGTCATAATTGTTGTTTTGGCAGAAGTGTTGTAGATCCCCAATGTTACCTCTACTTTGGCGATGTTTTCCCTTTTCATATTGATTTGTATATACTTGCTTTTGGGTATGAAACATAGTTATAGTACCTGGATATATCGAAATTGACTTTTGAAGGCAGAACAAAGAAAGTCATTTCTTGGTGATATTTGTGAAATTCTGTTGTTCCCAATGTTACCTGTACAGGCTGTACTCGGTGATGTTTTTGCTTTTCATGTTGAATTCTACGCATGGTTTCTTGGGATATTGTCTTACTAAGATGCTTCAAGTGTGAAGGATTTTTGGATAAGATGATAATGATACCCACAAGCAGTTAAAGTTACATAAGAATTGAAGTAATTGGGGTTCCAATTTTCAAAAGAATTATCCAGTTCATGATTCGGGTCCAAGTCGGAAAATGCACATTGATTCAGTAGCGTGGCAGTTTGCCAATTTCCTAGTCGTGATTTTCTTTGCCAAATAGAAAACACGGAGATCCTCGGAACCTGTTTCTTTAGTTCCCAAAATTTGGCAGAAGTATTGTTGATCCCCAATGTTACCTCTACTATAGCGATGTTTTCCCTTTTCTTATTGATTTACATGTACTTGCTTTTGGAATTGACTTTTGATGGCAGAACAAAGAGACTCATTTGGTTATTTTTGCGAAATTCTGTTGTTCCCGATGTTACCTGTACTCGGTGATGTTTTTGCTTTTCATGTTGAATTCCACAGATGGTTTCTTGGGATATTATCTTACTAAGAATGCTTCCTGTGTAACATCTGAACTGATCGGAATGGGTAAATTTGGAATGATAATCCGTTTAATGCCAAGTTATTGCCTCTTGCTTAATGCGTTTCTGACTGCATTCGTACAAACTTTAGCTTGAATCCATCCTTATCTTCTGTTTTTAAATTTGTAAGCGGCATGAAATTGCAGGTACAAAATACGTTTATAGTTGTAATAGGAAATGAGCCTAATGCACTAAGTTTGTGATTTCAGATCAAGAACAAAATACTATCAGCTGAAAGTGCCGTGAAGTTATTCATCTTTGGCCCGAAGAAAGAGTCTCAAGTAAGCAAAGTTGGTGGTGAAGTTGTGACTCCTGCTGCCGAAAAGCAGCCTTGACTAATATCAAATCTCACATAGAACAGAAGAATAAAGAGTATAGAAGAGAAAGGTAACATGGAATAGATATCAAAGTGTTCTTTTAGCTGCTTTTACGATTTTCAGCTGTTAGTGATGGTGAAACTGAAAGTATAATCTAGTGTACAATTTTCAGATCCGTAAACTTTGATACTGATAAAGTTGTGTAAATGCTAAATGGTATCAGTTGATCAACTTGTTTTCTTCTTAATTTTGACTATTCGAAGTCCTTGTGAACGCCAATGCATGAGATGTTTTCAATAATACAACTTGGTTGTGCATGATATGATGGCTTCTAAGCTTCTTATACCAACTTGCAAAACTCTCAGATGAGGTCTGGAGGTGCTTTCATGAAAATGTTTATCAGTTTCCTATGTTATTCTGTCAGGTTATCCTTTGTTGGTCAGGCAGACACTGTACTTTGTATGTTTCTAGTGTCCATGTATAAGCTAAGTTTGCGCGAACTTGGGAGCAGAGCTGGTATTTTAACACTTGTACTGAACCGGAATTGCTTGAAGTTCATATTAATCTTTGAAGAATATACAACAGTTGGGTCCATAGCTCAGTGGTAGAGCAATTGACTGCAGATCAATAGGTCACCGGTTCGAACCCGGTTGGGCCCTTTCCAACTTTTTTCTTTTTTTGCTCAATTTTTTTTAATGCTTGTTTTGTTGAAGGACTCAACGGTTTTAGACGATGCCTACAAAAGAAAGTCGTGACATTAATGGACAGTACATATGGACTAACGATTGACTGTTAAAATTCAGATTGACCAATTAAATTTTATTTTCTATAGTTTTCTTTGAAAAATTGTCTGATTTTACAAATTCACCCCAATCTTTTGACAAAAGCATTTTTCTTTAAAGGTTTTTATACGTTATAAATTAATTCTTTGGTGGATTTACACTCCTCTTACACCACCACATTATCATCTCCCATTCCACTTCTTCACATCCTTCACTTCTTGGGAACCCCCACATTTAGTATAATAACTTAGGTTTAATACCTTAGTTAGGAGAATGCATTCCATTACTTCCTAATGTTAATGCTATCTTTATTATCCTCTCTTGTATTAGCCTATAAATTGAGGCACATTCCTTTGTAATGGGCACCAATATCTAGTAATGAGAAATTCTCTCTTCTTCTCTCTATATTTCTTTTGTGCAATAATTCATCTTTTAATTTAGTTTATAACGTACACGATATCAGCACGTAGATTCTATTATAGTGAGCTATGAAGATTAAAAGTTAGATGTGACTTTAGGTTTATAATTTTTATAAACTAGATGCATCTCCTAATATGATCGATTGGAAAGAAAATGACAATATTCATGATATTCGATTCTTTTTTCAAGTAAGTATTATTACTACCTAATTTCTATGAAGTTTATCAAAAAAAAAATAAATATATTTTATCACAAAATTGGTTTTTTTTATTTGAACAAAATATTTTGAAAACCATTTGGTAACATAAATTGGGATTTATGTGTATATTGTGATGTCAATTATGACTATATTGATTTTTAATGCTCACAAACGATAAAGTTGTTTGATTGGAAATAAAGGGTATAAGTTAATAGTAAGAAAGTCTTGTTACCATTGTTATGATCGCATAAAAGTATGTTTTCCGATAATTTGGATTTCCCAAAAATTTTATGACCAACTTTATGAAGTTCTGAAGAAAAAAATGCATATTGGTGAAGCATCCATTTATTTTTGGATCAATAAAATTCACATAAATTGAAAATATATGCTTTACATTAATTTGATCATATGATATTATTGATTAATGACCAAATTTTCATTTTTCCAAGTGTACTGTTGAGGATGGATTTCTTTTAAATTACTAAATCTCCTCTAATATTCATTACGTATGAGGTGAAGAATAAATTTTCCCAGTTCGTAAAGTGACTGTAAAAAGCATTAACCGGTCTTTATCAACGGTTCCCGGTGTAACCTGGTACTATATTGAGTAAATTCTTATCATAAGAATGTGTCCATGAGCACACATGTATACTAATATTTCTTCAGCCCTGAAGATGACGAAATTGGAAATTTTATTATAATCTTTTTTATTATTAAATGTGTGTATGTTTTTTTTTTTTTTAATAAATAGTCTTGTAATTAATGGATTCCAAAAGCAATCCCTGAGATGTTATTGACTCCAGAAGTAGTTTAACATGCAAATTATATTGTTTTGTAGAAATCCAAATTATTATGGGTTTCAGCAGTAATCGATAAGTATAGACTGCAGAAGTGGTTTATGGAAAATTTTGGATTTTAGGAATATCCATAAATTATGGGTTCCCAAAGTATCCCATAGTTACTAAATGCTTTTGTTAATGGTTTTATTATTTTTCTCTCGTCTATCTATTCTAAAGGATATGGTTCCAGAAGTAATCTATCTAGTATCGACACAGATGATAGAGATATCCGTTTCAAAAACAACGGAAAAACAAACACAATTTTTTTTTTCCGAACCATTTTATAACCTTGTAGGGGTTGTGGGAAATGTTAAAATATTATTTCGGGTTCGAATAATATAGTAGACCACTCTGGAAGAGCGTGTATCTTTCTGGTGGTGTAAAAGTTACAACTATTGAATTATATTATTTCAGATTCCTGAAGAATCTATGGAATTTTCAAAATATCTGGTGTAACTACCGCTGACCATTTTACGGATTATTTATTAATACATTTATTTTGTGCCAGAAGCACGTTTAAAGAAGCTTAAGGCCCTCTTTTATGTGGTGTGCCGTAGAGAATTCGAACAATCAATTCTTATGTTGGGATTAACCAGAAGTTTAATGGCCTTGGAGTATTCATGCTTAGGCATGATGGGTTTGGACACCAATGTTATACCCAGATGAGTAGATGATACAAAATGCTCGTGGATATCATATACAGAACCTGAAGTTTCTGTCGTAGAATGATGTAAATTCTTGTTGTTTCTCCCCTTTAGAATTTTTGGTTATAAAACCACCATTAACAAAAACATCGTGATGACGCATGATGTTGAATTACCGATATTCTTGCAAAAGGTTCATGGTGCCGTTTATAAGACTTATTTATCCTCAAAGGATCATGACATTTCCAGGAATGAGATGATAATGCCACCAACCATTGGCACGACAACATGTCACCAGAAGTTGGCGCTAGTAAGGTTGATTACCTTTGAGGTTCTCCTACTCTAATCACGAGGAGAAAATTTCATCACATATTATCATGACTTTTTTTGGAAAAATATATGTTTAATTTAGTAGTGAAATATCCAATTTTAATCTAATGGACCAATACGATATTTATTTATTTATTATTTGGTTTAGTTGATGCACTTTTGTGCTTGCAATATTTGAATAAATTCATTTCTTCAACGATCTCATATTGCAAAGCATATGGAGACACAAGTTGACTATGGTGCAAAATACATAATCATAGTACTTGTAAAAGTATTAAAATAATTTAAGAACATAACATAATTGGAATTAAGTTGTTTCAATGGTATTTTGTTCAATAAAATACCAAATTGCTTCTCACAAAATAAAACTTAGAGTTCAAACTCAAAATATATGTCATTCTTTACTACAAGAGCATAATTTTTACAGCATTAAACATTTACGACATAATGATTGATTAGTACCAATCAAGAGGAATTGCTTGTTAAAGTTTTGGTAGACGTACCAATACAAGAGCATATGACTATCGTTTATAATATATACTAATTAGGGTGCACACTGATAAAGTATATGCTGTCAAATTTTAAATGACATATATGAGCATGAGTGATTTAAAATTATTAATTATAATGAACAATCCGAAGAAAAAAAAACTCGCACGACCTACTTGGACCCAAGGTCACTCGCCCGTAAAAGAGTTCACATGAATACAACTTGATATGATGAAACATCCCGCCGTTAGGGGGAGGAAAGCAGTCGTTGTAAGAACGTCGTGAATTGGTTTCATCATAATTCTTGCACCAATTCGGTATAAGGTGTAGAAGTTATTCATGTCACTATATACTTGAAGCATTTTATTCTTACAAGAAGAATAATTAAACCTTATATGTTGTTGCATGTATTTTGGCATTAGTTTATCTGCAGGGCATGTCACGGGTTAACAATAATTGAATCGTCTACAACTCATCTGAATTGTTTATGAAAAAAATAATACATATTCCTTGATAGAGGAAGCCAATCACGCTAAATCAAACTAGTGCTCTTGAGGAGGCTATTGGTATGTTCTCAGTGAGACTATCTAACTATGATCTTTAATTACCGAGCCATATATATCTCCTAAAGAGGAATTCATCCCTAAGCGGAAAAGTGGTGTCGATATTAAAGAATTATTTTTATACGCGTATATAATCGTAGTTATTGTCGAACATGTATTCATAGTATCTACTGAAATTATCAAATAGTAATTATAGACAAAATCCTTTTTCATAAACAAACTGCGGTGAAGCATCGACAATATGTATGGTTGGCTAATATGGGTGAAAGGCATCCATATTTGTTTTTCTTCTCACTAATAAACATTTTTGTACATAAATACAAATTGTGAACCCGGAAGGTTACAAGTTTGATGTTTAATTAGTTTACATAAAAGTGTGACGAGAGGAACAAAGACGCTAATTGCACGGTGCCACTCATGGCATCTAGTTTCTACAGACATTTGAGATCTGTGAAATTACATCATCTACTCTTAAATGATTTGAAAATACCCAATAATTTGGTTATACTTCCTTATTGAAAGAATTCAAGATAAAAGATATTAGAATCATGTATCAAACTTATTAAGCATTATAATGGTCCATAATTTTGTCAACTTTAGAAAGTTTTGACATGGTTACATGAATAAATACCTAACCTCCTAAAAAAATTGTATAATAGCAATCTACTTTCATCTCGGTAACTGGTACGTAACACTCTCTCTGGTTCGTATTACGTACTAATTCAAGTTGTTTTTGTGCTTGATTTTATGTATAACTTTAAATGTTATACTTGAAATTTTTTGGTAGTGAATTTGTTTGCCAAACTTAATTATCACTAATATGGAGGAATTGTGTATATTGGTTTTTGTAGTACTTCTAACATTTGATCTTTGCTTTGACGGTTTATCCAAGGTCTCGTAAGTAATGAACTACAGATAATCAGTTTCTATTTGCCAAATTGTTAGATGATACAACATCCTTTTTGAAGCAACAACGATGATCATCTATTATCGTTTGAAAGGAATTTACGAAGAATAAAAAATATATCAGATCCTACAAATCAACCGTTGGGAATTTGACAAAGACAATTCAACATTTAGATTTGAAATTAAGTTATGGCAACATAAAGGTCTCCACTACCAATTTTTTTTTTCTTGAGCCGAAGATGGTTGCTAATTATCTACTTGTGGTATTGTATCGTCAAACCAATCAACTGAGATATCTTCATCTGCTGGAGGATATATTGGACTTTACGAGTTGTACTCTTTTTACTTAGTCAAGGTTTTTGTCCCACTGGGTTTTCCTATTCAAGGTTTTAGCGATGCAATATATATATATATATATATATATATATATATCCAACTCATTTTCTTAATCTATCTACAATTGTACTCTTTTTCCTTAGTCAAGGTTTTTTCCCTCTAGGTTTTCCCGACAAGGTTTTGATGAGGCAACGAACTTAAAGAAATTTGCTTAAAGAGATATTCAAAGACATTATTGAAGAAAAAATTATATCTTTTTTTGAACAAAGACGACCAGTAATTCTATTTGAAGATCAACATTATGTAACTAATCTTTTTAAACTTCTATGGATGCACATCATCAACGGGAGAGCATCAGTATGCGTGTTGTACCCTTTTTCCTTCGTTTGGTTTTGTCCCAATGGCTTTTCCTAGCAGGGTTTTAATGAGGCAATATTTTACGCGTACAACACCATGATATGATTTGTACTCTTTTTTCCTTCGTCTAGGTTTTGTCCCTTTGGGGTTTCCTGGCAAGGTTTTAACGAGGCAATATCGTAGTAGAGTTGTGTCATCCAAAGGAGAGTGTTATAAATTAATCCTTTGGTGGATTTCCACCCCTCTTACATCACCACCTTATCATCTACCCTTCCACCTCTTCACATTCTTCACTTCTTGGTAACCCTCACATTTAGTATAATAACTTAGGTTTCATACCTTAGTTATGAGAATGCATTCCATTACTTCCTAATGTTAATGCTATCTTTATTATCATCTCTTGTATATTACCCTATAAATTGAGGCACATTCCTTTGTAATGGACACCAATATCTAGTAATGAGAAATTCTCTCTTCTTCTCTCTATATTTCTTTTGTGCAATATTTCATCTTTTGATTTAGTTTATAACATTTTATTGTTTATTTATTTAATTTTCTTGTTATTATTCTTTTATAAAAAAGATACCGGTCTTGGATATATCCAAAATGGCCATACCGCTACCCCGAAGGAGAGAGAGATTTTTAATCTACTGAGGACCGATATATTTTGTTCAATTTTTTTGATAAATAATATGTTAAAAAATAAACAAAATCTAAAAAAAAGATGATTTTTTTTCAAAAAAGAATGAGAAAAATAATCGGTTTTTTTATCTATAGGATGAGGTATGAAAAAGAATATGGATAAATCCGCAAAATCGTATATGTTTAACAATCAAATGTTAGCCTAGGTACCATCCATTAATATTTGAAATATAGAGTACCAAAATAAGTTCTTGGTCATTTGCCATGAAAGGCTTATTCCTACGCACCACGTGAAAAAAAATTTATATGACTTACTAGGAGGCATGGAAAATGAGTTGTGATACTATCTTAAAAGAGTTAAGCGGTAGAATTATTAGAGAGATATTGTATACAACGCCAGAGATAAAGTCTCTATCGCTGGATATATTCATCAAGTCGCTCGACATTATTTATATTGCAATTGTCGACCTAATATCATCAACAGTCGATTCTACAATACCTATAAATACCACACCTCCTCACTCATTCTCCTCTACACCTTCGCGATTATCTCTTTCTTTCTCTTAAATAAAATTCTTTTCACTTACTTCCTGGAAAAAATTATCTTTACTTAAAAAAATATGAGTGGGAAAATAAAAAGAAAGAGAAAAGTAAAAAAGGATCTACTAGCACTCCGGCCGGTGAATTAAGTTATGCCGTGGATAAAGAATATGAGTTTCAAAATATTATACAACTAGATCGTGATGGTGTACTCCCTTTGCACATATTTGTCCATCCAGATCGTGCGAGTTAATTCAGTCATTCTAAGAGGTGTCTTTTCTGAGTTCCCCACGGTTTTCATGTTACTCCCCCCTGTTGTTTAAAAGAGAATTCAAAGATATCCTTGGTTCCATTTATATGATATAGACATATGCAACCTACAAAGCATATGACTTAAATTATTCAAGTTATATTCAAATGATGGTGGAAGACTAAAAATAAGATTTTGTTTCAAAGTTTTTGAATGCAGTAAGTTCGTCTTTTCTTATAATTAAATTTTGAAATTATGTTTTTTCGTTTTATGAAATTCAACAAACTCTAATTATGAATATGTTGTTAAATATGAGTTACACCATTAGATTGGTACATGTTAATAGGAATTCCATGTGAAGGAAACTTACTTCCATTTAACAGACTAAATTGGGTATCAGTAGATAGATGGAAAGAACAACTTCCTTTATCCTCAAATGGTGTATAAGAAAATCATGCATATATACAAATAAAAACACATGGACTAAAAGTTGTTGGGTTGAAAAGTTTTTTTTTTTTCAATGTTATGCTAGCAAAATGAACGAGAACAGGTTAGATGAGAAAAAATATTTGTTCACTGACCATTATTAAGATCTTGAACGTTTTTTTTTTTTTTTTTGTTTGCGGTCATTATGCCAATGTTTATTTCCAATGCAAGTTCGGTGGTGTTAATTGGTTTTCTCGAGGCATTAAAAGATTTAGAGCAAATACCAAGATACGACTGGGGTTTCCAATTTTAAATGTCTTGTTGAATGTCTCAGATATCTAACTGCTGCAAGACCTGATATCATGTATGCAGTTGGATTGGTTAGTAGATTTATGGAATCACCTAGACAATCACATTTGCAAGCTGCAAAACGTATTCTGAGATATGTTAAAGGAATAACTAGTTTAGGAATCTTTTATACTGTTTCAGAAGATCCAAAGTTAGTTGGTTTTACAGACAGTGATTGGGCTGGAGATATAGAAGAAAGAAAGAGTACATCAGGTTATGGATTTCAGTTGGGAACTGGATTTTTCTGTTGGTCATCTAAGAAGCAACAACTTGTTGCATTATCTACAACAGAAGCTGAATATATAGCTGCTAGCAACTGTGCTACACAAGCTGTATGGTTAAGAATGATGTTGAATTCATTGTTTCAAGAACAAAAGACACCTACAACAATAGTTTGTGATAACAAGTCTACAACTTCACTAACTAAGAATCCTATGCTTCATGGAAGGAGTAAGCATATTGATATTAAGTTTCATTACATCAGAGAGCTTGTCAGTAACAAGGAAATAGCTGTGGAGTTTTGTGAAAGTGAAGAGAAGGTGGCTGATATTTTCACCATGTCTTTGAAGCCTAACACTTTCACTTACTTGCGTGGAAAGTTAGGAATAATTGGCAAAGAGTATCTTGGTTTAAGAGAGGATGTTGAAGGCTAAACCAAGATCATAAGAATATTACACTATGGATAAAAAAAGTATTGTTGATACTGTCGATAGGGATCAACTATGAGAGTTGACAGAGTTTGTGTGGATCGACAATAGTTGTTGACCCAGTGTGTGGATCAACTAGTTTGGTTGACATGGTGGTACGGTATTTAGAAGTAAACTTGGGTTGCAAGTTTTACTGGTTTTAGAGTTTGTTTACGTGAGAATTCTCTATAAGTTTCTTTGTTAGAGTTTGGTTATGTTAGGAAAGTCTTTATTGCTTGAGAGTCAAGTTTGTTAAACCTATAAATAGGCTGTTGAGCCATGCGTCGAAATACATCAATCAAGAGTATAGTTTTGAGTTAAGTTTTGTGTTAAGCTTTCATTAAGTCTTTGATATCATATTTTCTATAATGTTGAATTCGACACACGGTTTCTTGGGATATTGTCTTACTTAGAATGCTTCCTGTGTAACATCTGAACTGATTGGAATGGGTAAATTTGGAACTATAATCCGTTTAAATTCGTAAGCGGCATGAAATTACAGGCACAAATACATTTATAGCTTGTAGTAGGGAATGAACCTAATGCACTAATTTTGTGATTTCAGATCAAGAACAAAATACTATCAGCTGAAAGTATCATGAAGGAATTCATCTTTGGCCCGAAGATAGGGACTCAAGTAAGCAAAGTTGGTGGTGAAGTTGCGACTCCTGCTGCTTAAAAGCAGCCTTGACTAATATCAACTCTCACATAGAACAGAAGAGTAAAGACTATAGAAGAGAAACGTAACATGGAATGGATATCAAAGTGTTCTTTCAGCTGCTTTTACAATTTTCAGTTGTTGGTAGTTGATAGTGAAAAACTGAAAGTATAATCTAGTGGAGAATTTTCAGATCCGTAAACTTTGATACTGATAAAGTTGTGTAAATACTAAATACTAAATGGTATCAGTTGATCATATTTTTTCCATCTTAATTTTGAATATCAGAAGTTCTTGTGAACCCCAGCGCATGAAATGTTTTCAATAAGTTAACTTGGTTGTACTTGTATATGATATAATGGCTTCTAAGCTTCTTATACTAACTTGCAGAACTTTCAAACGCGGAGGTATAGAGGTGCTTTCATGAAAATGTTTATCAGTCGCCTATATTATTCTGTCATAGGTTATCCTTTGTTAGTCAGTCAGACTCTGTACTTTGTATGTGTCTAATATCAGTATATATAAGCTACGTTTGCGAAAACTCAAATTGCAAATTGGTACATCAAAAGCTATAGAAGCAGAACAACAATGTAACACTAGTACTGAAACAAAATTTAAATTACCTTAGTTGCTGAAGAATCTGAATCTACAAAATCAATAATCACAACTAATGCTAGCTTGAGCTACTGCCAACGTCAAAGATTGAACGATATGCCATCTGCACAACCAATGTCATTGTTTACTGAACATCATTGAGTTGATAACGCGGTGTTGTTTCCATGCCAATAAACAACTTTTTGATCTTCCCTTGCATAAATCAATTCCCCTTGGTTTAACTCAGTATCATAAGAACATACATACTTATATTTTTCACCGAAGTAGGTAAACAAAATTTTTCATTTTGGATCCATGACAAATAAAATAGGGCAATTGGTCCAATGATAATACTCCAATAAAACTTATGATGATCGTAATTTAGCACTAACACCAGTACTTCTTTGAAGCTTTTCTAAGCTAATCTTTGTCATTAAGTTAATATTGAACGTCATAACCCATTCACCATCCTCATTACCACAATTATTGTTTTTCTTCTTCTTCAAATACCACAACTGCACATTATGAAAATCCGAAGCAGAGTGGAAAAACCATAGCAACCCTCCATCTCGAGTAGACCATGATACTTAGGCGAGCAATAATAATTTTTTGTGGGGAGGTTAAGTGTAGACATTTTTCCTATACTAACGTTAAGCCTAAGTAATTT
Organism: Papaver somniferum; assembly: GCF_003573695.1. NCBI lineage: Eukaryota > Viridiplantae > Streptophyta > Magnoliopsida > Ranunculales > Papaveraceae > Papaver > Papaver somniferum. The sequence goes on along the minus strand of NC_039365.1, from coordinate 3,256,508 downwards.
TCCATGACCTTCTTTTGAATTATTTTAACGACGATTAACCCATTGCAATTTTTCGCATATCCAGTATAAATCATAATTTAAGCAAACTGGTTTACAAAAAGTATTTATTGTGAAATCTTTTAAATATTCAGGCAGTGAAACACTACTCCATAACAAGTCACTAAGAATATGAAACTTTCGATCACGATTAAAATATACAACCACTTTATATTTTTATGTAATCGGGTCATATGTCAAAATAGCATCAGATGAGTCACGCAACCATTTTGGTTTTATACCCATATATAACCAGCTAGCAGTAACCAAGTTATAAACAAACAATGTAAATTCAGATTTACCAATCACATGCACATGGAAAGATATGAGCAACATACCATTGAAAGAGTTTTGAATATAAATCGACGAACCGCTGGGTATAGAATCACCATGATTTTCTTTTTCTGGTAGTCGAAAAGGAATTAACTTTTCTTCCTTGTTATCAATATCAAAGAAAACAAAATTATACGTGGTTGTTTGCCTTTATTCATCAACAAGCGGGATATAATTTCGATTTTCAAGGGAGATGAAACCTCTTGGAGAACTAGTCATACTTGCATATTTTGAATACGAAGATGTGAATAAAGGATCATTGATTAAGTTAGACTATGGTTTGCATACACACCTAAACCGATACAAATCTTTAGCAGGAATCCTTGGAAGTATATTGTAGGTTATGATGTTAGGAGAAAGATGTACATTATCGCTATCCATATCTTCCTTGGATCTCTTTGAAGAATCGTTCTTGGGATTCATTAGCATGCTCATACGTTTTACTAAACCCTAGAGAGGCTGAATTGGATGATTAATAGGTACTGTTGTATATAAACAATGTTTTGGCAATTTATAGGGCTGCAAATTGGACCGACCCGGGCCGATCAACCAGTTTACTTGAGAAACCAATAAAATGGAGAATTTTCTTGAATCCAGATGCACGACTTGTTTCCATAATTCAGAGTGGTTCATTTTTGCATGGAGAATGAAAATCTTTATCGGTCTTTACAATATTCCATCGATTCAAAGAAAAAGCATCCTGAACTTTGTCTTGACGTAATAAAAAGTTTGTTTTCGGATACTGAATAACAATTGGGACCATAACTCACTGGTAGAGCAATTGACTGCAGATCAATAGGTCACCGGTTCGAACCCGGTTGGGCCAAGAAAAGGATTTTGGGGAATCTTGAAGACTTAAAGGAAAAGGTTATGTAGTATTTTCAAAAGAGAGCTATAACAAAACTAAACTCTTTTCAACTATCCAATTGTTCAGTTTTCTCCAGGATCTCAGAAATAATCATGACAAGGGATAATTCACGGTAGTCACCATGCATGAGAAGATGTCAATGTTTTACTGAAAAATAATGTATCAAGGGCCAAGAGTAAACGATTCATATTTATATAGCAAATATGTATTGAAACAAAATTACAATGATATAAACTCATGAAATTGTAATTTTACCAACAATGGCATTGTATTCCGTATGCTCAACGGATATATTGTAAAATCATGCATTCTTTCATCTCATGATGCTGCAAATAGTGCGAATGATTTATTTCTTAGATCAAACATAAGGTTTAACAAGCACTAAAAATAAGAAAACCAAATAAAAGACAAAGATTTATTTGAATTTTAAACAAAAAATAAATTACTATACTACTTGATGTGGGTAACCTAGGTTGCACAGACGCGGCGTGTAGATACAGACACGACGCGATGCGGACACGGACACTACAAAATTCTCAAAAAAATTAGGATGCTGACACGCATATATATATTTTACATATATATTATTTATGTATATAATTATGTATTTATACAGCAAAGTCAAGGTTTCGATCCTAATTATTAGAAAATAATGATACATGTGTATAAATTTTAAAAGAAAAAGAGAGATCATTTGTTTATATACGCCGAATGTCAAGCAATTATCACTATTAAACACATGGCATAATCAAAATGCATTCTTAGAACAACATATGCCCAACCAGGGATATATGTGATATCATTTCCAATTACAAAACCCCTAATAAAGACTTAAATGATTGATCTAAATATTTGTCTTTCTTCATTTAGTTAATAACAGTAAAAATAAAGGAAGAAGTTTAAATGAAATGAAAAAAAAATGTTTCAAACACGAGCCATCGATGCGTCCAAATAAGACACGCGCAGGACGCGCATATTGGTGCGTCAGACATGCATCGTGTCGGCATTTAACGCGCGCACGGCTCCAAAAAACGGAGCGTCCATGCAACCCAGTGGGTAACAGATAGACCTATATCTTTGATTCATGGATGTCAATCTCTTATAGCGTGTTTAAATGTTAGTTAAGAAGTTGTCTTTTTGATTTACAAACGTTGGATGGTGGTTTCGACGTGCAATTTTAGAATAACTTTTAAAAACATAAAATATTAATTTTTACGAGGTAAATTGTGTTTCCTTTTTGTTTTTGGAGTTAATTTCTGTATCGGGTATCCAAACACTCCATTAACGTTCATTATTTTTGAATCGTATGTAGCATACAACTGATTTAAAACAACTACTTAGATAAATCAGTATTTAATTTAGAAAATGAAAAATAAACAATTAAGATTAGTTCAATATGATTGAGGGACTGTCTTCACTTATTTTCCGAGATTTACGTACACATGGAGAATAACAAATTTGAAAATTTAATTTTTCACACCTAAAACCACAAATGGGTTCATAACTCAGTAGTAGAGTCTTTAACTGCCGATGAAGAGGTCACCGAATGAATCATGTTTTATGGCATACAAGAAAATTTTAAAGCATACAAAAGGATTGAACTAACTAGGCTGGGGTGATAAAGGGCATCTAATGATAGGTAAATTACTTAGTTATCCTCGATTAATTTATTAATATAATTATTTTTTTTAATGTTAATATTTTCAAATAATTTTACGTAAACACTAATGCGGTTTCACGTAAACACTCTAAGTACCTGGACAAGTGTATTTCACATGGCCATGAATTGAGTGTTTTGGCTTTCTCTACTCTAGGAGAGTTGGGTGAGGATACTTTGTGTTTTTTCAAGCGTCTGAAGAATTGTTTACTTAGTAACGACGCTAGTAGTGGTTTTGGTAGCTTTATTTTTCATAGATTAGGCGTTGCTATTCAAAAAGGTGTTGGAGCCCAGCTTGTTGCTAGGTTACCAACCAAAAGCTTTGTATAATATTAAAAAATTATTAACCATGAAATAATATTTTTTTTAAAAACAAAAAAATAATAATTTTTAATCTTTTTAAAAATTAATTTTTAATCTTTTTTTTGATGGAAACGCCACAAGGGGCAACTTTATTAGAAAATTAATCAATCGTCACACAAGAGGATGGTTGGTAACCTAGCGACAAGCTGGGCATCAACACCTTTTTGAATCGCTACACCAAGTCTATGAAAAATAAAATTATTAATCCTAGCAGTAACATCATGACTAGCAAGACGGTTCCTCAACCTCTTCAAGAAAGTAACCACTTCTTCACCAAGTTCCCCCAGGATAGTGAAGGCCAAGACACCAAAACCATATCCATGAGAAGTGCAAATGTTGAGATATTTGTTATGTTTCCAAAGAGAGGCATTTGAAATGGCCTGACCTGGAGTGACAATTGGGGAGCAACCTGTGGTAGATGGAGATACACCAGTAACATCGAAACAGGTATCCTGTCCATTCTCCCAATTATAGAACACAATATCAGCAGGAAGAAGAGCACCATTACTGTCAGATAAAAAGCTTAAAGGCGCTTCTTTTCTCACAGCACCACCATTATTATTATTATTATTATTATTATTATTATTTTCTAATAGTTTTTAAAAGTTAACTTCTTTTATTTTTGTTTTTTTCTAATTTTTAAAAAATTATTATTATTTTAAAATTTTTTTAGTTGAAAATATAAATTTTAAAAAATAAAATTAAAAAAATTAAACTTTTTTTTCTAATTTTTTTAAAAATATTATATTTTTTTTAACGAATTTCTATTTTAAAGTTTTTTTAAAAAATAAAAAGTCTTTTTTAAGGAAAACCAAAAAAAGGAAAAAAACTTAAAAAAAAGTAAAACAAAATAAAAAATAAAAAATAAGGGAAATTTTGTCATTAATCAATATATATGGATATGGGACTTTGAGGATTACTATCTAATAACCCTCATTTGTCCTTATTTGATATGTCCTGAAATTTTTCAGTATGTCCTAAAACATGGTTCCACCAATTGCCAACCCTGTTGGGCCGTTATTTTTGGTGTAATCTATTTTTGAAAGATTTTTTTTTGAGGCAGGTCTTTTTTTAGGGGACCCTTTAAATTATAAACCCATATATCCTTTTATTTTAAGAGGTGTCCTGACTCCTAGTAAATGTCTAAGTTACCCCTAAATTTATATCTAAACCTAATAACAAAACCAAAATCAAGACCCTCTCTTAACCGAACAGTTTAACAAAAATAAATTTCTTCTACCCCCTCTTCTATAAATATTTCTCATTGTCGATCCAAAAAATTCCTCCTGAATATCATTTCAAAATAACTGTGCATAAAACATTCTAATCGAGATAAAAATTCCTAATCTACAAATACCAACTCTAGAAATTCAATTAAATCTACCTCAAATTGAAGAAGAATTTGAAAAAGCAACAACAAAAATTGTGCCCGAAATCGAAGCTTAATTTTAACTGGTTAACTAAATCATGGATTTCCGCAAATGTATATTAAAAAATTATTTTATGAGATAACCAAACTTTTCACTATATAAAAACTCCCAGTAACAGTTCGGATGGGAATAAATTGGACCCTAACCGAACTTTTTGGTTGTAACACCATAAGAGGTTCGGTTATCTCGAGATTTTGTAGTTCGTAATTGAACTTTTGTTGTCAACCGAACTATTATGATTAGTAACCACGTTTTCTATGCCCTCGTGATGGTAAAGTTAATCCACATTTTGGATTATCATAAAACTTAAAAGCTGGACTTCTCATCTTAATGCCACTTATAGGCATACATAGTGATTATTTATTTTCCCATCGGACCAACCTAGTGAACCTGAGAGGAAATATAATTAGATGTGAAAAAACAACGAAATAAGAAGGATACGAAGTGATTGAGATCCAATACCTAGTGAACCTGGTGATTATGCTAATGCCATTTTACTTGTAGACTTGGTTGTTATATATATTTTTTATACCATCCACTTACTACCATTAATGTATAGCTGCTCTAACAAGAAGCATATAAAGTGATTGAGATACAACACCGAACTTTTTATTTGTTAAGCGATCATTTCAAAGTGAAAGTTGAGCGAGGAAAATGTTACACTCGAACTAGCTGAACATTTCACTATGAAACAAAAATTTCAAGTTCGGCTAAGAATTTTCTAGAAATGGCAACTGAACTTAGACCAGAACCCAGCAGATCTCAGTTCGGTTATCTGTTCTTCAATTTTATAGTCGAACTTCCAAAAATTCAGTTTCAAATTTTTTCGTTTTCACTAAATTTTAGTCAATTTAAGCAACAAAATGAGTTTAATATATATACTTGAGTTTCCAAACATTTCGGAGCTATCACCCGACTTACTCATTTCGATTTAAAAATCTCGAAATCTAGTTCTCCAAAATTCTTCTTTCCCTTCTTCTCTCTCAATAATTCTATTCTAAAGTTAACACTTATTCACATCACGTATTTTAAATTAATTAAATCTAATCTAATATAATCTAATTAAAGTGAATTCAAATAATTAATAGAGGGTATTTTGGCTATCTATAAAAATATCCAGATAAGGACATTAAAATTTATTTCATAATGACCTTAGTGAAAATTGGGGAAGGGTCTCCTAAAAAAAGGGCTGGTCCCCAAAATATCGTTCTATTGTACTTTTTCTGACCTGTACAATGGTCGAGAATCGAATAATTACTAGTGGTGAAACTTGTTTGCTCACAAGGATCCTATTATGGTATAATCTTCGTGTACTGATACTCTCTATATATTAATAACCTCTAAAATGCGTGGTCCTAACATAAAAAAGTTATATATAGTAATAACTTTTACATTTTAATATTAATGTATTTTTTTCTTCCAGTCTTGGCTAAAGAAATTTACCTCATATAGTTGTTAGAGCATTACTCGGTCGAACTCGCAAGCGTTGCTATCTCAAGCTTGTTTGTCAAGTCTAGTTGATCAAAACTATATACTTGATTTCTAGTCTACTTATAGCTATGTCTCAGATTAGGATAGAAGGTGTAGTTGAGCTTTAGATTTTCTGGCGTTCACCGATTGACGAAGAATATCTACTAAATATCTTGGAGGAACTTCATCAACAAAAGGTAGGTGGAGACTAAAACTTATCTATCACTCAGAAGTCTATTCTATTTTATCTTCTCGTATATATATTTCTCGAAGTACAAGTTTAAAGCTTTATCTTAACTTCAGCATCGACTTGATGAGTTTAGTGGTAAAAAAATTATTTGTTGGAAACTAAATATTAGGTCAAGATGATCATGTAAAAATTACCTTGACGTCTTATATGATTTGTGCGAGACAGTCCTTTGATGTTAGCTCGGGAAGTTTCGTATTGATTAATGAATCACTTGAAAATTACTTGAAGCTAGTGGTATGTGTAAGATTACCATTGTCGTTCTCAAAGGATGTTTCAATGATTAAATGAGGGTTTTAGAACTACCACCAATGTCTGTTACGACATAGTATGCGTACCTAGTATGCGAATTGTGAAGTACTAGTTCAGGTCCGAAACTTTTGTTTGCGAACCTAGTATGCTAACGAGTTTAACTGTGAAAGTTCCAGAACCGTAGTTCGCAAAAAGGGTTTGCGAACGGCTAGACTAGGCAAGTCCAGAACTATGGTTCGCGTACATCGTTTGCAAACGACTAAAACTTGGCCTAAGTCCGGAACTGAGGTTCGCGTACTCAGTTTGCGAACACAATGTGTAGGTTCTAAAATCGGTAAGTATGAAAATTCATACTCATGAACTCAGATTCGTTTGCGAACTAAAGTCCCTGGAACGATTAAATGAATTAAGGTATGTGAACTTGTTTTGTGAACCGTGGCATTATGTTCATGAATTGGTTCTTGTATAAGTACTTTGTACAATTACAAACCAGACTAAATATGTTTCAAATTTTTTAAGAATATTTCTATGAGATAATGAACATTTGAAAAACTCTCTTGAAACACATTTGGATTCATTTGATTATCTATCATGATTGATTGATTATCATATTTGGTCTAGAAGTGTTATATGAAGATGGCTAAACCAAAAGTGTTCTTATGGCTAACTTAAGTTAACGGTTATTGAGCCAACTTGATATACACGTTTAAGTACATTTACCCATATCTAAATATAAGTATATTTCATTTGTGCGTAACAAGCTAAGACCATCTAATGGTGGAGATTATTTGTTTAATTTCCAAGCAGACTTAGATTGAATCTTGAATCAGGAGTTCATCTAACGGTAAATAACATTTTCTTTGTTGCTTAGCTATCTTAGCTTTTTATTATAAACAACCCTGATTTGAATGAATATATAAGAGAGAACTATAGCATCTAGGAAACCTAATCTCAACATCTCTGTGTGTCCTAGTTGTAAACTAGAGTCGATTCTCCATTAACCTAGGTTTTCAGTTCTTCCTATAAACCATTTTAGGGTTAACGAGTTGAAGACTTCATTTTGGATTCGTGAATCCAGGTCCAACTATTTTACTCTGTAGTTGTGTATCATGATCTTACACTTTCAATAATACTGAGTTTAATCTTCTCCAAGGTTTCAAGATATTTATCACTGATAAGTAAGATACAAGAAATCACAAAGTTCTTCGTCTCAGACTTTGTGGTTCCGTAATAACTTCTTCTATGACCATATAGATAAGTTACTCTGAGGTTACTAATATTTCTAGGATGCTCTTCTAGAGTATAAGACCAGATTATTAGTTAGTTCCTATTCACCTTGATCTTTGAACATAACAAAAATAATAAAGGATAGACATATCTGTGAGAGACAAATTTGTTTATAAGTCTTCGACTTTGGGTCGTAGAAATTATTAGTTGTAAGTGAGATCATCTAAGGGAATCAAGTACACAGGGTCTTGCAAGATTCAAGAGGCGTAAGGAACTCGATTGTATCTTAATCGACGTGAGACTTGATTAGGGCTCAACTATATTCCAGTCTGAAGTTAACTTGTAGTAGGCTAGAGTCTGTAGCGGCTTATACAATGTGGTTTTCAAGTATGGACTAGGTCCCGGGGTTTTTCTGCATTTGCAATTTCCTTGTTAACAAAATTTCTGGTGTCAGCGTTATTTTTATTCCGCATTATATTTTCGTTATATAGTTAAAATATCACAGGTTGTGCATAGTTCAATCACAGTTGATAAATCCAATCTTGTTTGTTGGATAGTAACTTGATTGACACTCGGATATTGATCTTTGGTACCATCATAGTTATTCTTATACGAATCAGGTTTACGAATTTCTATATTTTCGATTTACTGATTGCATTGAGAAAGAGATAAATCTATTTAATCCTTTTCTTGATTAAGCTCAGCTTGGTTCTCTCAGAATTGTATTAGAGTTTGATCCCTACAGATTTCCGGAAGAAATAGTTGGGTGTTTTTGTTATACCACCGCGTTTTGGATTGGTATCGAGGCAGGTAAACATTCTAAGACCTCATAAGTCTTTGTTTTTAGCAATCTTTTTTCTATTGATATAAGTATATCTGAAACAAACATACACAGTCATGCCCTCTAAAGTTTTTTATTATGCCAAACGTCCGGGACTTACCTCAAAGGATAACTCCTTAGCAGATTCTTCCAAATCCCGAGGTAAAATGCTATCAAATTCTGATATTTCTTTCCATAAAGTGACAATTGGCTCTATGTCAGAATCTGAGTTAGATATCATAAGAAGTTAAAAAAAAATGCTGAAATGATTGATTTTCAGGCTTCTAAAATTAGAACCCTTGAAGAAAAATATGCTCAGTTCATTGATGAACTTGAGAAGTCTCTTGACAGAGAACGGGAAATATATTGCATTGTTAAGTCTTTTCATAAAAATACCGAAAATCTTGTTCAACAAACTACTCTATAACGTGAAATGATTAGTATGCTTGAAGATACTATTAAAGAAGAATCAATAAGAGAAGAACGTTAATCATGACTCATTCATCTGAAGTGAATAGGTGTCATGTTGGAAAACAGGAACAGTACTATTCCTTAAAAAAGGAAAACTATGTTTTAGTGAGTAAGTCTTCTTTGGTGCCTAATGTTACTACACATGTAGTATTACCGAGCATGAAGAAAAATGCTCCTAAGGAAATATTTAGTAAGAAACTTCGTGACTTGCTGATATTAGAAAAGGCTTTGAATCAAAATTTGGAATCACCTATGGTTTCTCATCCACGAGTTTGTTCATTCTGCGAGAAAAAGAACCATATGGTTCTATATTATTTTGCTGGAAAGGAACAGATTATTGATCTTCTGAACTTGTTTCTTATTGCAGTTACGAAGTAAATTGTCTGACAACAGCTACAATGGATTTTACTTTTTCAAAATAAGAGAAGTCTCATAGAAAGGGTTTCCAAGGTCTCTCATCTCAAAAACTCTACATGAACGGTGACTCTTGTAATGGTGTAACTTCCAACACCAGTGATTCTATGCTTCCCTTGATAATGAGAATATGTCTGGCAGACCTAAGTCTAGAAGATAGGAATCTTAGGGCTCTTATTTTCTAAAACGGATCTCAATAGGTCTTTGACATAATCCTCGGAAAAATCCTTCTGATGAAGATTCTAAAATATTATCGTCGGAATTTCCCAAAATTAAGTATGACCAAAGAAAGGTAAGGAAGACAAGGCCCAAACACTCTAGAGGTTTTCACAACCTTTTTTCCATCATAAATAGTGAGATCATGTCTCACTATGTTACCTAATCAAGGTAAACATATCCTTGGAACTAACTTGAGTTGCATGGATTAATATGTGGGATACTCAAGTTTTTCATGTGATATTTTTTGTTTCTTTATTTAAAAATATTTTTAGCCTTTATCATGTGAATGTTGAGTCAAATCTTGATTCCTAGTAAATGATGTATCATGTTTGCTTTTCATGTGCTCTAATTAGAAATCCTTTGAAACTTCTAATTATCGAGCTATGAAGACCAATGTGTTGGCTGAAAAATAGAGGTCTTATTTCCTTATCTTGGTTTTTTGGTCAACCTGTTAACCATTTGTTTCACGGTCCGCGAACATCCGCATACTCTTATCTCTAAGAGTTTTTATAGGGTTTCTGAAACAAGGGATTCTTTTTCTTTTTCACGAATATACATTCTTCTTGTTTTCTTACCTATCTCAAAAAATAAAAATAAATGGAAAACCCATCAAGATCTCATGAAGTGGTTGATCTTGATATGATAGAAGATGTCAAAGGTTACAACTTCAGGAATTTGTTTTGAAAAAGATGATTACAAGGAAAGAGTACAACTCTTGGATTGCTGAATCTGTCAAGGAATTAATTCATTCTTAGGAAGACTCAAAGGTTGAGTTTGCAAATATTCAATTGCAAATAACTCATCTCATTGATGCTCAGACCAAAATCCTTGAGAAGGAAAAAGTCTTGATACGGAAACAGAAGAAATTTATCCCTGAATGCACCAAGGCCATACAACTTGCCCGTATTATCGACCAGAACGTGAACATCCTAACTCACGAACATGGAGTTTCAACTTTCAAAAGAGTCAAGGACATCAACAATACCTTTTACGATGAAGTTATGGCAAGGTATAAAGAGATTTGAGAAGTTTAAAGTTTTTCTCAACTTCTTAAGTTTCAAATAATGTCTAGGAAACTCTTTTTACGAATTTATTCTTACGTCTAATAAGGATAACTAGGTTTTGGTGTAACAATTATTGTGATTACGTACACATAGCTATTTCCAACAATTTCTCATCTTGCAATGTTTTAGATTTATTTATTTAAATTTTAAGTTTTTGGAAGATGATTGTTGTAGTAATTAATCTTTTTGAATTTACATATTGCAATTGTTTATGAGATATGTACTTTTATATTCGTGAACTATGTTGTTGTCTTATAAATGCTCCAAAGTTAAGTCTATTATGTCTTTATGCAAATATTGATGGAAAATATAATGAACTTTTGAGATATTCCGCAATATTGATCTTTCCTTGATCCACTTTCATGTGAAATTACTGTATTTGCTCCGTAAGCTTTGTCATGTTGAGTGATTTCTGATTAAATTAATCAAAGATCTTCTTGTGGTCAATTTAATAGAGGTTTAATAGATACAAATCCATGTGATTTGCTAATATTTTCCAAAGAAATCCTTATTTTCTTGTAAATGTAAGGTCGCTCATGTTGTTCTCTTGGGAATGACATCAAATGGGGGAGAGTTCTTAAGGATTAACAACAACTTTGGCTGTTGCTGACTGGGGTCGCAACGACAGTTCTTTGTTGCAAAACACCATGTTGAAATTTTTCGCAACGACATATAAGCTCCTCCGCGAACCCCGGTCAGCAACGGGAATTCGCAACGGCGCCTGTCGTTGGTAAATCGTTCATTCGCAACCAAAGTCAGACGTTGTAATTTGTTGATAATTACAGGAATACCCATACCCGGAACTAAATGTTATTGGTTCTGGTTCTAATTTATTGGTTTTGGTTCTATTTTTAGCAACATGAAAAAAAAGGTCAAGTCTTTATTGACCTGGTCAAAATCCATTTCCCCCCACATTTACCCCCATGCAGTTACCCAGTTCCCCATACTCATCATTCCCACATATACAAACTACAATGTCATTCAATGAACATACAAAACTATATTGTTGAGAATCACAATAAAAGATACAAAACTGTGTTATATTATGAAAAAAGATTCTTCAATTGAATTTAACAAAAAGTACGGGTATTTGATACAAATGTATAAAAGTATCACAACAAACTAGTGTATAGATAGAAACTTACTAAGTTCAGTTCATAGAAACTTACGAAATTCCTAACTTTTTCGAAGTTAAATCGCTATAAGGAGATACTACATAGAAACTTACAAACCTTGCAACTGCTAAGGGACCTAATGATGGCTGCTTTGTTCTCCAACCTTTCTGATCTCACAACAGAGTATCATTCAATTAACCTGCAAACAAACTAATAAGTTAATTAGATTGAATTGTGGTGCAGTCCTTCAGTATGTAATGATACAGATTGATGAATTGTGTTGCAGTCCTTCAGTGTACCCTATCATGTGATAATACAATGAACTAGATAAAATGCATATCAGATAAGGCGAATCATACTATGCGATCATACATACTAGATAGTATCCCGTGGTCAAGGTGATGAACAATGAATTCATATGCTGAGCCCCTCCTTTTGGTGCATCCAGCGCTGAAAATGATATGTCTCTCTTTTTCCATTCCTCTAATGGCTCTTTCTTTTCTACTAGAAATATCTCGTTCCCTTCATAGTCCACCATGTATATCCTTGAGAGCACGTTATCCTGGAAGTTGAGGAAATCCTCCTACAAATGCACTAATAAATTGCAGCCAAACGACTTCCCTCCTTGGTCTGCTTTAACTTGATGATGTCCCGTCAGGTCCTCATAATAATGTTGTGATGCGGGTGGTAATTCCCGACCTTCTACGTAATGTGCGAGTTTTCCCTGTTCCATGAGGTGAAGTATGATCTTCCTAACGCTCCTGCAATTGTTCGTATGATGTCCATGAAATCTATGATATATGCAGAACTCATGACTCTTCCTAGGAGTTGGTTCTCTTCCCAAACTTGGTGGTGTTGGAATTTCCTCAGTCAGTATCACTTCCTCCCATATCCTCTCAATAGTTGCGTTAAGCTTTGGAAGGTTTAACTCTGTCCAAGCGTTTACTCCTTGCTTCATTAGCTTTATGTTCCTCAGGTCCTTTGGATTCATCACTTCGCGGCTTTCGATCCTTCTGCAAGGATTTTTCCCGCTTTCGGTCAACCCGCTTCAGCTCTCCTTCTGACGTTGTTTTTACCATATCAGTCAACATAACCTTCTTCTTCATCCATTGCAACTTGTCTTTCCTTTGCGAATTTCCCATATGAATCCTCAATCTTCGAAACTCTCGTAAGATTTCGTGGTCCATAATTCCTCTTACCGATTCACCAATATCTCTTTCTCGCCTCTCGCTTTCGCTTTCCTCCGCACACCTTCTTCCTTCTTCATATCTTAGCTTATGATTTTCTGTTCTCGCCTCCACTAACAGCCTTCTTAGATCTCTATCCCGGTCGTATCCTTCTAGCAACCTTTTTTTTCTGCGTTCTTCGTTCGTTCTCTTCTTCGTAATCTTCGTATGGACTCTCCTCCCCATAGAGGGTCCTTTTCCGAGATGAAACCGTTATCATTTCTGAACTAGCGTTTTCTTCTTGCGATATTCCAAACTCCATTTTGTTGCCACGTTCGTATTCTTCTCATTTCGCCTGACTGCCTCGTTTTTCCGTTCCTGATTGACATTCCGGATGGTACTTCACTCGCCCCTTATCTCGACGGATTGCTTTACTCGGTTTTTTCGATATAACGTCTTTATCACCCTCGTTCCCCTCCACTTCTTCTTGATTCGTTTCCCCTTCCGTAATAACCCGGACTTTCACGATTTGAGCTGGTTCCGTCATGGATTCATCCTCTACACTCTTCTTGCCTTTTCGTTGCCTTGTGACTTCTCGTCTTTTATCTGCCATGGGCGTTTCTCCCTTCTCCCCTTTCTTTAGGGCTTCCAACCGCTCGCTCATCCTTACCGCCGTTAGGTGTTCCACTCGTCTTGTTTTTCCTGCCATCATTCAATTCTTGCTAAATCTGGTTTTCCATTTGCCACCTCACCGACTTTCTCTTCCAAATCTTAGATCTTTAGACACGACTAAATCACTAACTCTATAAAACTCTCTACACAAAACAACTCGCCTAAATTCCAAGCTATTACAACCTTAAAATAGTTTTGTGTTCTCACAAACTCTTAGATGAGGATGAACCCCAATCTAATTCCCTGTTTCTAGACGCCAAAATATAACTACTGGAAATCCAGTAGCACACCCAAAGTGATAGTAACCAAGATCTAAGACATATTAAGTAATGTAAGCACCTAAAATTCCTAATGATGAATCATTCAAAGTAACAAAGGTACAAGTTCTTGAATACAAGGAAACCCTAATCTTTCTCCCTAGGTTAAGCTCTCCCACTCTCCAAAATACGATCCCCTCTACATTTCCCAAGGACCTCTATTTAGAGGCCATCTAACCCTAATTGAGCACAAGTCATTTTATTTCGTCACGTTCTCACAGGGGCGCTTTACACTTCTCCCAGACCGTTTTCCATAAAGCTTTTGCTCTTCTTTCGCTAACCTCACATGGGATTTTCGGGACAACTATCTCTTTTCTTGCTCCATAATTTATCTAATTCATGGCTTGTCTTCTCAGCCAAGTAATCTTACTTCGTCCTTTTCTACTTCGCGGCGAGTATCTTGTAGGGTACTCCATTGATCCTTCATAACCCATGTTCCCCTAAGAGCTTACTTCGTGATGAAACACTATCTCGCACATGGCTTTTACCTCGTCAACTAGTTAATAATGGTGACTCTGACTTGATTTGACAAGTCACTGACGAAGATTTTCGTGACACGGTACAGGATCTTTAGGCCGGATTCTCGCGTCTTCCCCATGTCCATGTGGCGGTCCATATTTTGGTATCTACATTTCCAGGGGCATAATTGGAAAGCCATCTAGAATATAACATATAAGAAAATTCTTGTTTTGGAATTTTACAAATTTTATCTTTGAAAGATTGTAAAAATCTACGCAATGAGTACAAACAACAATATCAAATCTAGAGTTTTTATTAAAAATTCGAAGGTGTTTATGCTTTTGAGCACAATTTTCGGAAATTGAATACATATGCATTATGCAAACCACCACAAAGGATGCATAATACAATATGCATCCATATTTCGGTTTGCGCATTAACTAATTTTCCGTTGCAACTATAAAACAATATGCTCCCTTGGTTTCAGGAAAACTGATACTTTTATTTTAGACACAATTTTCGAAATTGAATGCATAGCCATTATGCAAATCACTACGAAGGATGCATAACACGTTATGTAACCATATTTTGGTTTATGCATCAACTAATTAATTCTCCTTTTTCTGGAAAAATGATACTTTCGCTTCATTTCACTCAGGAAAAGTGATTCTTTCTCTCTGTTTCATGAAAAGGGATACTTTCACTCTATTTCAGGAAAAGTGATACTTTCACTCTGTTTCATAAAAAGTGATATTTTCACTTTGTTTCAGAAAAAGTGATACTTTCACTCCGTTTTAGGAAAAATGATACTTTCTCTCCGTTCCAGGAAAAGTGGTACATCTCTTTGATTTACAATTTCGCTTTACAAATTTACAATTCCGACTCTGTGCCATTATGGCGGAACTAAATTATGAGTACAAAATTTAATGTTGCAACTATTTTTCGGTCGGCCGTCCCACCGTGACAACAATTATCTATTTATAAATTGTACGTGTACATGGCGATTGAGTACCACATATCAGTTTACCCGGAAAAAATTTGGTATGGAAGTAAAGAAATCCTAATAATAAAAAAATGAACTTCGCCATTCTTGTCGATGCATGGGAGGTCACAAAGAGGAGCATAATTAAAAGCTTATTACTCCCTTCGTCCTTAAATTGATGTCCTATTCACTTTTATTTTTTTCCCCACTAATGCATGACCTACATCATCAAATAAAGGGTTATTACCAAAATCATCATTTTAATTGATTATCGTTTAGTATAATAAATATGTATGATTTCATCTAAAATGGAACAGGAGGGACATAATTTCTGCAGCGCATAGAATTCCTCGTCGTAATTTGAACCTAGCCGTAATGCAGACACATGTGATGCTGGAAATGCTTACGACCAGGAGTTTTTCGTTTCCCAGCCGTAAACTATTGTTTACGGTTTGGAATCCTTCTATTCCGAATCGTAAACGGTATTCACGGTTAGGTCGAGTACTACATCCCAATCGTAATTTTTGAAAAACCCAGATTTTGATCCTGATTTTGAAGGATTTGAATCAACAAAATTGTGAATAAAAAAAGTTTACAAGGTTTTTCTGACTATTTTCAGGATGTTTTCATCAGTTTCTTCCAAAGTTGTCAAAAAAAGTTCATCAAAATCATCCTTCTCCTACTTCTAAATCAAAAGAGAAAAAACGTTTGACTTTCAAAAAAGTGAGTCGGACGATTAGTTTAGTTAATCATTCGCTAATCAGGATTAGTTTAGTTAATCATAACTAACACTAATTAAATCAAGGACAAATTAGGTATCTCATAAAATAGTATGATAAGGGGTTATAAAAATTACTATTTCACGACCCTATACATCCCTCGAATTCCTATAATCCTATCCTTTAAGTCCCAATAATAATTTTTTTTTATATAACAAGAAGAATTTTATTAGATATTGCGAGGCTCAATATGCCTGCTATAAACAACTTAACACATTGTGAAAAACTTCAGTAGAAACTTTCTCTCTTCTTACTTTCTTAGCAATGACATCTGCCAAATTATTGTTGTCTCTCTTAACATGAGTAAACCGACAAATAATAAAGGAGTTCATAAGAAGTTTGATATCTCTCACAATCTTCCTATTCTCCCACCTAACAAAAGTATTATTCGAAAAGATAGAATTAACTACAGTTTCTGCATCTACTATCACTTTAACATTGTTTATCCATGACGCTTTAATCCAGCTAAGTGCTTCCAATATACCCATACACTCTCCAGCTTCCGAATATGTCACTCTATCTGCATAGAATTTTTTTATCCAATATATTCTTCTTTGTGGATCAAATATTTTTGGCCACTTCCACCAGTAAATTGCAGAAATTGTCATTAAAAAGATCTACAAAAATTTCCCACTTCCATTAATAAATTACAATTAAAAAGGCCAAATAGAGTACATGTCGCAACAGTTAGATACATTTATATATTAAACATAAAGCGAAGTTTGTTTTGAATTGAGAAAGGATGAAGAGTTGGCAATGAGAAAGTTGGGGCTCTCGTTCAACAGACTTTCAACCCTAACAGAACCAAGTTCCACAACAGAAGCCCTTTTATTACAAGTGAGGACAGTTCTTTTTCTTTCTTTTTTTTTCGTTTTCTTGATCTGGAAACAAAGCCCTTTTATTACAAGTGAGGACAGTTTTTTTTCTTTCTTTCTTTCTTTTAAAGAGAGTTTGATGCTAGTGAGTTTTGAATTCATGTTACTAGTATCATTACCCAATGATTTTCGAGAGTTTGATGCTAGTGAGTTTTGAATTCATGTTACTAGTATCATTACCCAATGATTTTCCCAGTATACTACAATGAAACCGTCAGGTGAGGACACTTCTTACTAATATATACCCGGTTATAGCGTAGGTGGGATCCATATATATCCGTGTGTCTGAACATATCCGGCTTTCTCGAGCAACTCGTCAGCTTCAGCTGGACCTCGGCTGTCTCTTTTGTATGGAAGTGGCTTCATTTTTCCCTCATCAATCCCGCGTAACAGAGGAGTAAAGATCTCCCAAGCGGCCTGATGGAACAAGAAAATCAATTCGTCAGTAGAAATCGTGCAAACCCTTTGGATTGTGCATGTAATGAGATTTCAGAAAAATCTATCGGAATTCACTTACCTTAAGCTCATCCCTGCGGACAAAATGCTGTTGATCTCCTCGAATTCTGCAGAGTAAAAGATAGAATGCAGGAATTCACAACTTGAGTACAAATACGAAAAGGACCAATAAGAAAAAAGTGCATTAAGATGTAATGTTCATAAGAGTTAAGTGAGAGATCAAAATACGCTAGATCTGAAGGAGCTTACAGCATCTTGATAGCAGAAAAAAGTGCATTAAGAAAAATGTTCATAAGAGTTAATTAGAGTTCAGAACCGTACGTGTCTAAAATTAATCGTTCATAAGCCTCTGGGATTACAGCATCTTGGTAGCGCTGTCCATAAGACAAATCTAATTCGCTTTGGATGGTTGACATATCCTGTCCGGGTTTCTTGACCTGAAACACAGAGAGATTTTCAGCTTTCAATTCAAATCACGCGGATTACACATTTTCCATAATGGTTTCAGTAAGAGCAGTGTGTAGACTTTGGCGGAACTTATGGAAAAAGCCATTTAGGATTCTTATCTAGAGATAAAATAATTAAACATGCAATTGGTACGTAGAAGAATCATGTACGGTGTACCAACGACCACTGATACATACTTACAGTTAATTTCATGTACATGGCCTCTTTAGGTTGCAGGCGTATGACGAATTCATTTCTACCCTGTTTTTTGCCTGCATGATACAAGTCTGAACCATAAAACATTCTTCACGCTATAGTGGCGGAAAAAAGTAAGTTTCTAGATAAGTATTATAATGTTTTGTTTGTTTCCATTTCAGATTTGAAAATAAGGAAATTAATATACATTTGAAGATATCACCAGGGACATCCTTAAATTGGACTCTGATTTCTGCCTTGCTTGAGTTTAAGGCTTTTCCAGCCTTCATGATGAAGGGAACACCTATAGAAAAGCATATACAAATATCATCAACGTGATGAAGCAAGATTAAGATGTTAGTATAGATGGTTGTCAAAACATATCAAATGATCTGTTATCACACCTTCCCATCTTTCGTTGTGTATCCGCAAAATCATGGTTGCAAAAGTTGGGGTGTTGGAGTGATCCGAAACTGTCGGGTCATCTGTGTATCCTTCATACTGTCCAAGCACAATCTCTTCATTTGATATCGGCATGGTTGACTGAAGAACCTGATGTTTGACAGCATAAATATAAGGTAAACAACACTTCTTAAAATAGAGTGTTTTACTTTTGCAGCTTGATGTTCAGTTTTTTTTTTTTCTTAATGGTCCATAGAACAAGATTCGTGCATTGACCAGCCACGGGTTTAATTTTGGAAGGAAGGAAGGAAGACAAAACCTACTAATTGAAGAAAACTACATATATATTGAAAATTTTAGAAGACAGTGATTTCGAGTAAAACCTTCACTTTCTCATCCCGGATGTGGTCAGGTTTAAGAGAAATAGGTTTTTCCATGGCAACCAAGCAGAGAACCTATAGAAGGATGTAGGAAAAAAATTGTGAGTGCAGCTTAAACTCCAGCTTTAATTGCATCTCCATAACTAACAATATAACGTCATCGGCTATCAGGTAGACTTGCCTGCAATAGATGATTCTGAATGATATCTCGAATGATTCTGCACAAGTGAATCCATGTTCATTGATCATATTTATGTATCATCGGCTATAATTCATAATGACCCTGAAGTCCAAAAATAGTTGTCTTGAGAAAGAAAATATGTAGATCATAAAATCTCATGACTTACCCATATTCATCAAAATAACCACCACGCCCCTCAGTTCCAATTTTCTCCCTAAATACGATCTGCCAGAAAGTAAGGTAAATGTCAGAGACACACCAAGTATTCAACTAAAGTGACAACATAACTGTTGCCTGAGTATCATCACTCGCTATCACCAAGTCTGAATGATAGCAACCATACAGGGGTAATAAAATACAACCACAATTACATGATGATCTATTAACAAGATATGCTCCCTGGCCTTACAATAATACTAACCCTTCTGATAAGAACATTAAAAATCATGCAACATAATTTCTTTGAGCTTGTAATAATTTAAGATCAGTTTTAGCGTAAGTGTGTATTTGAGATCTTAATCATGTGGAACAGTAACGCTTGCCAATGGTAGAAATTAACCATTCGTCAATAGGCAATAACGGGAACTTAAGAAGAGTCCATACCTGAACATTAGCGATGTTATCACGATTCCAAAGGGGCAAAAAGAGGCGATTAGCGAAACGAAGCACCAACTGATAATTCAACAAGTGAAAGAGAAAGATAAGTACAGAAATAGAAGACCTTAGATAAACAAAATGGAACTTCAGTGGCAAATATTACCAAGTTCTGCACTAATTCTTTTCCTAGATAGTGATCAATGCGGTAAATCTGTTTTTCCTGGAACAACTCCCCAAGTTGGGCACTAAGATCCTCTGCAGTGTCTAAATCCTTTCCAAAAGGTTTCTCGATGACGACTCGTGTCCATCCACCAAGATCAGCTGAAAACAAACACAGTGTATGCTCATCAGACTTACATCCAAGATCTGGAACTCTAGCCGGCCGACCATTGTGCATTATATTCATTAAATGCAAAGAATAATTACAATATTTGTACCCCACAGCTTAAAATAATCAAAATCGGGCATTTCCATTATTCTCTTTCTTTCCCGAGTGCTGTTTTTAGCAGCATTATTAAACAACGCACCAGAAGAAAGGTAACGAGTTTCATACGCAAAGCTGTGCGCTGATTTAGATACAACCTCAACCTATATATGTCGAGCATCTCCGTACAATTGCAAGTAAATTTGAATAGACTATATACGTGAAATAAATAAAGGAAATATTCAATTCCTCAAGGAAGCTCACGTTTATTCATGCAGTGAAACCTGATCATTCTGCAGACAGGAGGATACACAGATGGTGGGAGCGCAAGATAAAAGAGTTTACGTGACGATCCTTCTTGAGTATTTCTGGAAAGTTCATGCGCTGAAATTTCCTTATCCAGTAACTTAAAACCCTCGTCGCTATCATAGTTGCCACTAACGTATTTGATCTTCAAAATGTCAAAAGAAAATCAAATTACTAGCATAGAAAATTGTCAACAGATGCCAAAAGGATAACGTGTCCAGATATATACTAATTGCAAGAACTTTGATACATCTTCGGACTGTTCTGGTGATGTATCCTTTTTGATGATATATCTGCAGTAAAGATTACTGTATTACACAACGAAGCTACTGAAAGAGCTTCAAAATGATAAGAGGCAATTAACAAGACCCGCAAACTAACACGTACATGCAATAGTAGGAGGTCACAAATGAAATAAGATCCATGTGAATCAACATTGTACAAACAAAATTCGATAAAGTGATGCACATAAATGTGAGAAATCTTACTCGCGAATACGAACTCTCAATTCATCATCTGACATCTTACTTCGAGCATAACCAAATATATGTATTTCATTTGGTTGTAAAAATCCCTGTGTAAACAAACCCTTTATGAATATTAATATATCAACACAACCTTCTCCAACTAAAACAAAATACAATTACCATCTTAACGCATATCAGAAAACAGATAACTACACAAATTTCTTAGCTATAACGTATAAATAGTTAACTAAGAACAATTTAGGATTTGCTTTGTATGAGCATTTCATCCATATTCCCCTAAACTACAAAATTGTGCTAGTTCAATATTTGTAGGGAAAACAACAAAGAAAATTAAACAGGAATAAAGTTAATTAATATATAGTTTTATTAACATGATTTTGCTTGATATTATCATTTTCTACACAGCCGGATGCACAACGTTTCAGTAGTTTAAACTCCAAAGGTGATAACCAACTAATAAAACAATAATTATGTTAATTTGAATCCTAATTAAAATTTAAAACAGCATTATTTTGCTTGATACAGTCGTTGTCTTCACATATCCGGAACTAAGAGTTGCTCAAGTTTGAGAAAGCAATAAAGCAAACCTTTCTGTAAAGATTGTAAAGAGCTGGAAAAGTTTTCTTCTTAGCAAGATCTCCAGAAGCACCTAGCACTATAATTGATAAACAACCAGTTTCAGGTACACTCATCTCTGAGAATGAATCACTAGTCTTTAAAGTAGGTTTCATCTTAATTTCAACAACTTGTTTCTTTTTCTCAGTTACAAGTTCTTCTCAGTATCTGCACTGAAAAAATCCGAGAGCCAAAAAATAAATAAAATGATTGATTCCTAACTAAGTATCAAATTCAGTAAGATCTCGTGAAGAATTACCACTAAAATGATTGATTCCTAACTAAGTAAGCAATTTTGTAGCAGGGGAACAGGGTTGGGGAATTATAGAGAGGCAAGACAGATTTTTGGGAGAAGAAAGAGGGATTTGGATTAATGATCTTAAACGATTTTAGTTGGAAAAGAAGGAATTCCCACCAACTTCCTCCGGCTTCTTACAGACTGAGCTAAAATACTAGTCATTTTCTTGCTGCCTTTCTACATTGGTATCTAAAATACACTGGGATAGGTTCCGCTTTATTTGTTTTTGGCTGTTGCATTCAACCTCGTGTTGATTTTGCACTGCATAAATGGTAAGATGCAGCATGCCACTCGGTCGTGATAGACGGGAGGGTCTCCTTTTGCGCCAAACTGCATGCAAGAACATGATGCAACTGGCATAATACTAATACCCTTATTTATTCTTTGGCTCGGCATGTGTCTTTCTATTTTGGGCTCGGCTTATTCAATTGGGTTACATTACATTATCAAAATCGGTTAGACAATTAGATAGACCGAGAAGAATGTTAGGTTGTTGCAGTATGCTTCCTTACCTACCCAGCATCTACATTGATATAAGTGTGCATTTGATCATTTTGATCTGTCTCCTTGGACCACCTGAGTCACCGTCTCCGTCATCATAATAGTCCAATAATTCAAAAGATAAGAGAAAAATAAACTACGTATATAATGTCATGTCCCATGTCATACAGGGCACCCGTGTATAAAGGCACCCTGGGTGTAGTTAGTATTTTGTTAGTATGCGTCTGGCACATGTGCCATTCTAATGCCCTATTATGTGCCATTCTAATGCCCTTTTATGAATAGAGTTTGTTGAGTGTTTGTTCTTCCCTCATTTGAGGTTTTATCTCTAATCTCTGTAGTGTAGATCTTGCAGAATTAGGCCTGATTATTCAATTGTAGTGTAGATCACTACAAGCGGTATCAGAGACGGTCTTTCCTTGGATTGATCGAGGATGATTTGGGGGCTATAATTAGTGCAAGGATTGAAGTAATTAATCGTCGATTGGATTACTTAATTCAACTGGGAGATAGTTCACCAAATCGGAACCAGAATCTTGTGAATTTGTTGAATCTCATCAATCACGCAGAGAGGAAGATAGAGTCAATTCTTCACACTAGAAAATCAAAACAGGTACCAAGATCGGAGGACACTTCAGTCGAAGTTGCTGAGGGTGCATAAAAAACAAAGATGGAGGATGCAATTGACAACGAAGAATTGGTAGAAGACTCAATTAACTCAGAGTTGGTCACCGATTTTAGCCGAAAATCGCCAATCCCATTGGAAGAAGAAGAAGAAGAAGAAGGGTATGATTCTCTTGAATTGGAGTTGATTCCTCCATATTTGTTTTTTGAAGCTGAAGATGTTGATTCACTTACCGGTAGGAGTTTACTATGTGAAGAAGTTGAAAAACCGGAGACAATTAAATTCTCCAAGGATTTCATTGTTCTCCTCGATCTGAATTGTAAGAATTGTCTTTCTCTCCATCTTGATTTTACTTGTACCATTTTTGATCGTGGAAGGTGGTTTCATGGGTCAATTTTCATTGATGATAACCATTGGATATGTGTTTACAAGTTGGTTTTAAAACATGGGTATAAATTCAATTCGCTGTTAAGAAATTCAATTACAGTAGTTTCGGTTGAGGATGGTAATACTGGTGGTGGAAATTATATATTTGTTAAAATGCTTCAATGGGGTATCAGTCACCAAATGGCTAGTGTGAAATCTTCTCGCCCTTGTTTTAACCTTACCAGTAGAGTAATTGATCGAGGAAAGCAGTTTGAAGCTATTAACAGGTTGTATTTCGTCACACACCTAACTCAAATTACTTCTATACGTGATATTTCATCTAGTGCTAAGTATACTAGGTTGATATTTGATAGAGGAAGGTTGCTGGCATTGAGTAAAAGGTACTATCACTAACCAAATCCTGGTTTTCGCAACGCCTGAAATTTTCGATGTGCAACGGATGTAAACGTTGAAGACGGAGCAACTGTGATATACGTTGCACAATAAAATATGCGTTGCACCATTTATAAATTAATTCATAATAACCTAGAATAATTTGTGCACTGTTGATATAGGTTGCGATCCAAGGGTTATTATAAATTAGGTTATTTTCAAGCGTTTTTATTTTTTATCCATTTTTGTTTTAACTTAAAAACAGTTTAGATTTGAGGAGGGAATAAAATCTCCTCGGTTTCTTATCTTCCTCAACTCCATTATGAAAATATCAGCGATCCAACTCTCACAAATCAAAAACTAATCCTAACCCCATCTCAAAATCAAAACCATCTATCAGATCTAAAAGAAAACCCTCTTTTATAACCCCGGATTTAACGAAAAACAAACCTTTATCTGATTTCAGCTCACTCGTTTTCTGTATGAGAGGGAGATTGATAGCCTTCATATCCATACAACTCTCATCACCGAATCAAGCTTGATTTCAAAACCTAGTCCTAACCGCATCTTTGAATCAAAACCCATCTCAGAATCCGAATTTTATATCCCCTAATTTTGTAACCCTAGATTTAGTTAATTTTTCTCCTGAATTAAAAGAAAACCATACAGAGCTGAGAGTACAAGAAGAAAATTTCACCAGGTATAAACCCTAATCTTTTACCTATCTTTGTTATCATTGCTTGATTTTGTGAAGTACGTTTTTCTTAGGTAGTATTAGGTAAAGATTTTGCAATTTTTCTTTCCGTTTATTATTTGATGTAGTTTTAGAGCATTGCTTCTTTTGATTTCAGTTTTTTGGTGTTTTAATTGTTTGTTGGTGGTAGCAGGTGTTGGTGGTGTGGTTTGTGCAACATATTTTAAGATTTAGTTGATGGTGGTGTATGTGTTTGTGATGAAACCTGGGTGGTGATGCAGGTAGAAGCTGGTGGAGATGACTGAAATCAATGGTTGATGATTTTTGCCTATTATTGTTGTTAGTTGTGTAGTTATTTAACTTTTATGTCTGTATAAAGGTGATATGATTCTTAACATTATTGGTTCCAAAGTGCGTTGCTTCGGATTTGTTCATCTGTTGTTATCTTAGGTTTAAAAGTGATGGGTTTGAGGAAATCAGTCTCTTGGTGTGGTGGATGAGGTGATAGTGAAGGTAGCAGTGGAGACTTGTAAGGGGTGGGTACTCATGATGAGGTGGGGATTTATGTGTTAGTTTATATGAATTGCATATGATGTAATTGTTGGAATAGTTGGTTGACTGGTGCATCGGGTTTAAAGGCTCAGTTTTGTCATTTTTCAACTAGCAACATCGGAATTTCGTACAAACTTGAATTGCAGTTATCATTGTCTGCCAAGGAGTTGCTTGATATGGATATAATTTCAAGGTATGTATTTCAGTCCACTTATGACTGGTGATTTTGAGTTCGAGTGATGGATAGAAATTTTGGTTGTGATTACCAGTTGAAGAACCTGATGCATCCATGGATTGTGGTTGTTTTCTTCCAGAGTTCAAGGAGACGATTTCAAAGTCAATAAGGAATTGGATGTCATCTTGATTTTGCTGGTGATTTTGAGTGCCGATAAGCCAGATTTTGAACAGAGTTTGTGTGGTTTTACTGTTGGTTTTAGGTACGCATGTCTTGAATTTTGATTGTTTTAGCATCCTGAAATGATACGGGAACTTGGGTCTGTTTAGAAAGTGATATCCCAGGTGTAGAATCTCTAAGGAGTGCTTAGTACAACAAGGAAAATCACACCTCTTAGCACCAACATAACTGCACATTAAGTGTATGTGAGAAATCCTGACAGAAAGGTATTGATTTGATTACTCTGACCACCATCTGTTTGCACGAGTGGTGCATGTATTTGGACCCGTGGCATCAAATTGGTACATTCACTGAACTTGAATACTTTATAAATTTGGTATAGTAGATTATAGTCTCACTCTATATTTTTATCTCTTGCTTATTAATATTGTCATACCATTGCTTCCATTTTTCCGATGTAACTAGTATCTCTATGTTTTTGGATGTCCGTTGATACCTGGCTCCGTTTTCTTTATAATTGTATGTCAAAGGATTTAGAGATTGTTTAATGGATTAGTACAGCAATCTTGTTAATTCCACATCTATATACTCCAACATACATTTCTTTTGAGAAGAATAACGAGAATGGGATGTAATGCTATTTTAATATATCGTTTGGTGACTGAAAACGGACAGATGAGTACTGTCTTTAAATTGAAATGGAGGTATTGGATATGGGTGTCACATAATGTTTCTGGAACTAAAATAGTTTCATTTCATTTAGTCTTGACCCCGTCGGGGTATTCCATCAATATTGCCAAATTCTAGGGTTAAGATACCATGGTAGTAATGTGCTAATTTGTTTATGTGTTAGCATTCAGCTACCTTACATACTTGAACAGTCAGGTCATACTCTTGCATCATTAGCCACACGTACCGTAATGATGCGACAATAAAGTTTCTTTTATGAAATTTGTGCTTGATAGGCTAACGAAAAATATGTCTCTTTTTGTGTTAGTCTACTGTTAGGACTGTAACTAGTCTCAGAACCTATTTTGGCTTGTAATTTTGAGAATACATTTCGATACATGCAGGCTGAGATAGCTTAGTTCCATAAAATTTTGTGCTATAGTCGGTGTAACGTTACATACTCCCAGTCGGCAACTCTACAAAAGTGTAGTTTTACTGGACTTGTTCCCACTCTGTAACTATATTGAGACTGAAATATAAATGGATTTTTAGAAAGTAAAATAAAGAGCATTTTACCCGGTATAATGAAACTATTTTAGCCGTGGTGATTCTGTAATGAAACTTCACTGTGATGTATCTGACGCGGTATGCTTATTTTTATCAGTTTGCTAGTTTTGGCACTTATATTCATTATTTGTCCTTTATCAGTGTATCCCAGTCCACACATTGGGAAGAATTTTGGTGATTAGTGTTTATTGCTTCTGGCGCAGGTGAACATTTTGATGCATACTGACGAAGTCTCTTTTAGTGCGCGGCAAATTTCTAGTATAGAGTCTTTGAAAAAGGTGTACAGGTTGCTCAAGATGAAAAAGAACTTTTTCTAAATTCTCTAATGAAAAGTCAGGTTGATGTCAAGCACTTGTAGTCAGCTGTCAGGAAAGGTAACCCCGAGCCAGTAGCAACAAAAGTGACGAATACGTTGTTGATGTATGTGGTGAAATCAGTGCTTTATTGGTCTATTTAAATTTCCCTTGTTGATTCCTGACATCTACGTTGTGTGGAATCCTGCAGAATGTGAACATTGTCAATCCATTCATCTTAGAAAACATTGATGAAACTAGCTGGAAATGCTTATGGAGTACGTGCGAACATGCAAATTCTTCAACTTGTTCCAAACTTGTAGGTAGGTCACAGTTTCCTGGCCATTCAATTTCCAAGAGGACACTTGAATTTTGTCGTTCCAATTTCACAAAAAGTACATTCCAGAAAATCATAATAGAATTTCTGCTTGGTCACACAATGACAAGGGTTTATATCTTTCCTTGGTTTTGATTTTGTTTGTTGTGTCTCTACTTAGTCTTTATATTTTTCTATCCATTTGCAGCATAACAGATTTCATTGTTTCGTTCTTAAGATTTCAGTTACTGAGCTCGCATCACAGACACCTAATTGGCTATTCTTGGTTATCCTAGGTATTTGGCTGAGCTCAAATCTGGCAGTGAAAGGAAAAAAGCTGCTGAGAGTACATTAAGTCTACTCAGGTGAAGAAACTTCTTCTTTAAAACTTTCTTAAAAACTGTATGTAAAGCAGGATCTGCCTCTCTTTTTTAATATGGTATTGATCTTGGTCTCTGCTAATTACTAATCTTTATGATTTTCTTCTTGTTAACTATGTAGATGACCACCACTGCTTCATTACTCTAGAAATATGAACATATTTGTCGCTGTAATTAACAAAGCTTGTTTCTTTTTTATTCTTGTACAGATGTACGCAGGCGATGATGGAGATGCCCAGCCCAGTCATTACGGAAGGCAATTGGAGATCATGTTTCCATATAAGGTGCCAATAGTACCCTCAGATTCTGAATGATCTGTCATTAACACATTGAATTTTACCATTAACTTCAACTTCTACCTCATTTCAGGCCTCAGCTTAAATTTTAGATTAACGTTTTTTACGAAGTAAGTTTTCTGTTTATATTTGTTTTGATTTCATATGTTCTGAACCATAAATTGAATTGAAGTGTCAACATTTTGGTTTCATCAATAAACTATGAAGCTTATGTATCAACTTTGGTTGGATTATAATTCTGTCTTTTACTCTGCAGGATTGATTTTAATGCTCTTGAACCATTGTACTTCTCATTATACATGAAAATATGTAAACAACTGAAGGTATTCTTACGAAATAACTTTCATATTTTCAAATTCAGAAACTTAGATTCTTAAACAAAGTTAGTATTTATCTTTGAATTAACCAAATTGTTGTATGATTTATATATTTTTTACAAGATGATATATATGAATATATATCTTGATGGATTGTGATGACCAACTATATGTTGATATGAAAAATTGGGTCTTTTAGTTGATCTACAATGGTATATGAAGGCGCAGAAATCTGCCGGAAATATCCTCGGAATTTACTTTCTTTACCTGGTTTTAAAGTCGGATTATTTTTTTCACCTGTAAATGGATTTGCCACGTATATAGATGTTGCTCAAATTAGATTAATACGTTGCCTAAATTATTGTAACCGTTGCACAAATTAAAGAATCAGTTGGTAAACAAACGCTGGAAAACTGGCTGATCAACGTTTTTATGTGTTGGAAAAATTAATCTTCCCAACGGATTTTCGTGTTGAACACAAATTTGCTAGGCCATATTTCCAACTGATATACACGTTGGTGAATTTATTTGCAACGTCTATGTCCGCAAATCAGATGTTTTGGTATGGTGTATTATTACAGAAGCAGCTTTGAATTCAGTTTTGGCGTAATTATTTCTTTTGGTTTTGAATTTTTCTTAGTGAAGTCGAATATGTTTCTGCTTATTGAAAAGGGTGACAGTCAGGATGATTGCAAGTTGCTAGATAGAAGGCGGCAGCAAGGTAAGGTTCTCTGGAATGTTTTTCTACTTCAAATGACAAAGGAAACTGCTTATGGCAAAGCTCGAGAACTAATTGATCAACTGCACCATACTGGAATCTAGAGTGGCAGTGGTGATATAAGTTCTGTAATCTTGCATCTGGTGTGCAGGTTACTTAATAACTTGGTCACTCATTCTGTAATACAGGGTAACGGAAAGGTTAACTTGCTTCCATCTGAAAACTATGAGAGTCTTTAGATTCGTGTGATAGACATAATGTAAATTGTTTCTTCCACTTGGAGTTGTTTGTACTGGTTTCACTGTGCTCGGTTTTTATTTCTTGTTACAACCTTATAGTGCGAATGAACACCTCTTATTCCACTCGCTGCTTACTCCCTTGCTACAGTTCCTTGCGGGGTTGGGTATATGAAGCAACAAAAAGCTATAGTTGAACAAGACTTCTTGCCAGGTTAGTGGGAACTCAGGTCTTACTCATGGTAATTCAAATTCTAAGTGTGCTAATGTTGGTGGATTTCTCTAGGTGGAAATTCAAATTGCTTTCAACCAGTTTAAGGAGTATGAGAAATTGTCGTGGGTTCCACTGGGTTGTCATGGTGTTACTTGGATTATTACCTAGCTCTACAGTTTTTGGTTGTGGTAAATGGAGTTTCAGTTGGATTGAGAATCATGGCCACTTGCTTAAGGATTGCTTATATGCAAAGTAAAATGCCAACAGAGAACACACTCTGTGTTATTATTGCTATGAAGTTTTCAATCTCAAAATGAAATATATACGACGACATCCATTCAATACTTCACCTATCTTCTGTCATGGGTTCTGTCAAATGCTTCTTAGTACTGTTGCTAATCACTTGTTGAAGTCATGTGATGATTGCGATGTGTGTTGCGCTGAACATGGGGATGTTACACGAATTCTTTTAATGGAAGGCACAAGTCTAAGCGTGCTCCCTCTGCAAATTCTGTATGTTCATCTTTCGAGATTGGATTGTCTAGTACCTTCATAGATTTTCTATAAAACCATTCCAGTTCAAGCTAGAGAGGAGCGTATTAGGGTAATTCTATATGCCAGTGGGATTATTTTTCCAACTCTTTTATATTTTCCAACATGTTGTTGCCGATGGTTGGGGATTCATAGTGGCCCAGGACTTAGGATGGAAGGGAGTCATGGTAAGAGTGTCGGAGATCACTAAGATGCTTGTAGTGTTTAACGATTGTGAGAGCATAAAACAAGGGTCGTTGGAAATGTTTAACGTTGTTTGTTCTTGCATACAACTAGACATTGCAGCTTTGAAGTTAACTCAAATATGTAGTCTTATTACAGCTTTGGGAGCTATTTATGAAGACCATATTAGGAGTTTACAGCTTAAGAATTGTTTGAGTGTGAGGATGGATAATCACATATCTATGAGTTATTATTGCTCTCTGGGTTTCGATCTAAGGTTCAAATGTGTCCAGCTCCATACATTCTTGCTGCTATCTGGTAAGGAGTTTGCATGGAGAGTGGGAATGGAGAACAGGGTCAGAGAAGCTGAATGGAACGAGCAGGACCACTTATCTGAGATTCAGTTAACGCTAATATGGTACATTTTAGGGTCCGTAGTGTTGAGGCAAGCTGGATTATGCCAAGGTTTGCTTCAGGTCATGGTTTGAAGCAATTATTCTTAACTGTAGGAAGAAAAGACCTGGATAAGTACGTTGTGCTGGAAGCTGAGTGTTTTATTGGGATTACCCAACATATATTGAAGCAACTACAGGTCTCTATGTATAATGGTATAACTAAACAGAGAAAAGAAGAGACTGTTAACTCCATGTTAACAAATCAATTTCAGAAATTCTCAACTCGCATTGCTACTGCAGCTCCTAATTCAGTTATTAGAATACTTATGACCGGAGTTATTATGCACAGTATCGAGATCTACAGTGGACATGCTACTTACTATATTTTCCTTGCACAAGTCTGGGTCATTGCAATCTTGCAAATGGGTCTAGCTGGAGCTTCCATTATTTTATCCATTGAAGGGATGAAGAACCACAGATATGTGAAAAATGGGTTACATGTCATCAATGCAATTTTTATCCCTCTCGGAAGAGATAGGCTTGTTGTGTCAGTATGGGAGTCTATTGGAGACTGCAACTCTATATACAAGTTAATGCTCATTCCTCAGAGGGTACTGAAGAAAAATTTGCTGTGTGCGAAGGTGCTTATACAGTTATTTGGAATGCAATTTTTCAAGTTGTTGTTCAGCACTACAATCGGACTATAGCCAATATTGAATTATTAGTACAAAATTGAGTACTAATAATGCATAAAATTGAAATTAAATTAAACACAATAATGTGTCTATCAAATACCCTCACACTTAATATTTGCTAGTCCTTGAGAAAATATAATCTAGGAAATAAAATTCTAACTCAGTGTCGCAGTCAATACGATTGCACTTAGTATGTACAATAAGCCTTTAAACTCCTAGGTGGCCTTAGTGGCCGAGTTATAGTTTCGGGAGGGTTTACAAAAGGTGTGCCCACAAAACCTTTAACCCAAAGCCTAGATAACCTATGCAGAATCTTGGAACGACACCAAACAATCTCCTTAGTTGGCATACTCTCATTGACTACAGAAGGAAGTATCTTGATGTGAATTCGATTGTAAGTGACAGATCTCTACACATATACTGGCACTATGGACATCAATATCCGGAATGAAACAAATCACATGAATAGATTTATTAAGAAGATGGATTCAGAGATAGTCCCCAAAAATTGAAAAACGACTGGTCGAATACCGTTGGTGGCCGGGTCGGATCAGCAGCTCGATGGATCAAGCCTGGGCGGCTGCTCCGGACTGGACAGCTCCGGTAGGGCGGGATATACTTGGCAGGGGTGTCACCGAGGAAGTGGATTAGTGTGGAGTTTTTTAAACGTGACGGAAAGCCGAACTATCGGCATCGAGAGGGTCGAGCGAAGAGTGTTCCCCTTGGCAACAAGGGCACTTAGGCGGTCTGGCCACGCCGGCGGGACATCAAATGTCTGCAACACTCACGGTCTAAGCGGTGCGATTAGCTCACTCCCAAAACCACCCAACCCGAAAAAAGGGAACAAAGGGTCATTTTCATCGGATTCAGATTTATATGGTTTTCGATGTTGACTAAGGTGAACGGTGTTTCCCATATCTATCTGAAAATCACTGCCAGGATGAACCTATGAATCCTTATGGATTGAGATACTGGTATGAACTCTAATATCAACACATCAAGTATATACAAGGGACATAGTGGTCGATAATCCTAATTCTAGATCAAGTTAGATGGTATATACATGGGACACAACGGTCAATTTATTTAACAATAATAATCTCTTTCTTCTTTTTTTCTTTTTTTTTTCTATATTCTTTTTATCATATTTTATTATTATTATTATTATTATTATTATTATTCCAATTGGTTTAATTGGTATGGTCTTTTTTTCAACTATTATTATTTATTATTTATTTTTTATCTTTAGTAACTCATCCTGGCGGTGATTAATAAATCGATTTCGGTGCCCCACCAAATCACTTAGATAAACAAAACATTTGCAAGAATAAATCAGAAAATAATAAGACGATTCTGAGATATGATGGAACTACCATTCCCTAACACCTGAACTCTGTCCTTTTATGAATATTAATCAACTCTGTTTTTGAGTTCCTCAACTCCTACAACTGCAATGTTATTTTGCTGCAAATTCTGACATGTATAATTCCAAATATAACTTTTATTACGATTGTATTACAGATGATTATAAGTTGGTAAGAGTTTTTAAGACTAAAAATTCCGGATGTTATCAAGTTGAGGTCTATATAGTAGGTTCAGAGTTGTGGAAAACTTTCCAAAGAAATTATAGCTTTAGTGATCAAATAAAATATTTTGTTCGAATATTGAATGAGTAGTGAGAAATTTATGGCTTTCATGCTCCCCGAAGAAGATAATCATCCGTCAAGCAACGAAAACCCTTTATTGCATGACTACGTGGAGGTTGTGAATGACTACCTTTATATATATATATTCTCTCTCTATTCCATATAACATTGATGTGCGGCAGATGCAAGACTATAGAGTGAGGAAATATTGGACTAAACCTTACCAACGAACCTAATTTTTAATATTAGATATTTGCAGCTGTAGGGAAACGGTGGGTTTCTTAAATTGGTTCAACTTCCATAATAATATGAAATACCTAAATTGACCATAGTTTTCTAGTTTAGGATAACTTCCATATAAAGATGAGTTACCTAAATTGACCATGGTATTCTAGTTGGAGATGGTTTCCTTATTCAAGGAGGCTAATACTTGGGAACTAAGTTTGTGACTCGTATATAAGGAGGTTTAGGATATGTGGTTAGTCATGGAATCTTCAAGGAATTATCAGTAGAGATACGAGGGATTCATCCAATCTCTTGGGTTTGGTATGTGAGAGACCATTAATGGTGGAACGAGTACACTGTTATGGTGCTTAGGGAATACTTATCGATGTTGAAAGATATGTCGTTATGGAGTATTCTTATGAAGATGTTGATAAGATATCTTGTTGAGAAGAAGATCATCTTGATGGTGATGTCTTAGATTATTAGTGTTGAGATAAAGGAGTCTATGGTAATTTATGTCAGGGTGTGCAGTGTTGTGATTTGTAGATAGTGGTAAAAGTGGTTCGATTCTCAGACTTGTGAAGGATATTAATTAGACTTAAATTCTAATATTAAAATAGAAGACTCACTAAAAATGATAGCAAACTCAATCAAAGATGATATCAATATGAAAAGAAAAACTAAATCTAAGATTCCACTATTTTCCAAGTTCAAAGTGATTAAACCAATACTTATATTTATGCAATTTTCTCGTTTAATTTGATTTTAAAATATTGCAACAAGTAGATTTTCAAAATTAGTAATTGTAAATACCAAGTATGAAGCATAAAAAGTCTTAAAACTAAGCATACTCCATCAAAATAGATCACAATCACTCAAATAAAAATCATATTCAAATTATTGCAAATAAAAAGATAAAACAGAATATACCACTTTTTTTTTGGAAAAATAGCTTCCTCTATCGCCTCAGCAATGGGGTTTAGCTCCTCATATTAATCATGGTCTCAAAATATGTGTTTGTTGCTCAAAAGATGATTAAAAGAGTGAAAAGTAATAACACAGATTGTTTACAACAGTGTATCGGAGTTACAAAACACAGCTGTTACAATGGAACTGTTACAGAAAACTGTTGTAAATACTGTTGCTTTGTCGCTGATTTTAAGACCTCAGAAACGACTGTATTCAATGGCCTTTTGTTCTTCGTGTTCTTCCTTGTGCACCAGCAGAAACAATTTCCTGCAACTCTTGATTTCATTCTCTGTTCTTTTCTAAACTTCCCCCAACTCCCAACTTCCCTTCTATATGACCCAAACAATCTATTTATATCAAAAATACCGATTAAGTCTCTTCCAAATCTTCCAAAATCTATTCCCCTCTCTTCACGGCAAAGTTGCGGCAATTTCTTGTTTTAGAATTTCTACACGTTTCTGAGCTTTCCTTTTTATTCTAAACTCTTCCTTAGATAGATACAAATCTTTGGGAAGGTTCATAGCACTTTAATCTCTCTAAAATTTCCTAAAACAGGTCACACACGTGACTTTCCATATATTTTTGTTGTGATAAAAATCCGTCGATTGAGCCCAGTATAATCGATTTCAATACCCATATCTGATTCCTAGACCCATAAGGAGTCTATCCTATGAAAATCAGGGGTTTAATCGACCTCAAACTCCTACAAATCAAAAACCCTAATTTGTTCTTCACTGCCACAAATTTTCCCGCCAATTTTGAGGATTTGAAACCGTGAAGAAGAAGGGCGCCCCCTATCCAGAGTAGGGGTGCCCTTAACAGCTGCCTTAAGGGGTGTTCTGGGGGTGCCCCTTATCCAAACCGGGGGTCCGAATAGCAAGTGTCCTCCGGGTGCTTTCCGACAACTTTTGAGCCAATTTTTTCCAAAAATGTTTATTGGCCTAAAATACCTACAAATAAATAAAACACCAGAATAAGTACAAAAATGAGCCCTAACAATATATAGAATCGAGACAAATCGGACACAAAAATGTGTCTATCAAATACCCCCAAACCTATTATTTGCTAGTCCTCGAGCAAAATTAAAATAGAAATAAAATCCTAACTCACTGTCGCAGGCATCATCGATTACATTTAGGATATGCAATAAGCTTTTAAACCCCTAGGTGTTTCTAGTGGCGGAGTGTTGTCTCCGGAGGGCTTACCATAGGTATACCCACAAAACCTTTATACTCCAGACCCTAGCTATCTACACAGAACCTTGGAAGGCACTAAAGAATCTCCTTGGTTGGCATACTTATTGACTACAGGAGGAAGTAACCTGATGCGAAATTCCAATTGTTGTACACGAGTTTGCACTCAAGCATACTAAAATTCTTATATAAGTGACATAGCTCTACTCAGATAGTTGCACTATGGACATCAATATCCGAAGTCGAAACTAATCACATGGATAGATCAAGAAGATGGATATAGAGAAAAACATAGATGGTTTTGATGTTTACTAGGTGAACGGTGTTTCTCACATCTGTCTGAAGGTCTCCGCTAAAATGAGCCTATCCTAATGGACTGAGATACTAGTCTGACTATTATCAACACACTGGCATATACAACGGAACCAGTGATTGATAATCCTAACTCTAGGTCAACACAACTGGCATATACAAGGGTTCCAGTGTTCGACTTTATTGAATTTATTCCGGTTGGTCTGATGGTCTGGTCTCATTTTCTCATTTTTTTTTTTTTGATCTCAATCACTCTAATTCACCCTATCATTGGTAACAACTTAAATCGTGAGCCCCACCTAATCACTTAGAGAAACATAGTTTAAAAACAAAACAAAATAAAAATAGAAGTGAAAAGGACTCAACGAGATATGGTGAAACTATCATGTTATTTATAACACCTGAGCTATGTGCTTTTATGAATAGACTCTTTAGATGTTGCCATCTAGTCAGATTGGTTCCTCAATTCCTACAACCAAAATGCTTCCATCCACTTAGATTGGTTAGTGTCATCCTTAAAAAGGATAAATTTCTAGGCTCTGGAGTTTATTTATTGCAACGAAAAGGTAACAAAAAGTTCTACCCCACCCCCAAACTTAAATATAACATTGTCCTCAATGTTTCTAATGAAAGAAAAGTACCAAAAATATAAGTAACATGAGGAAATAGTAAAGAGAGAAGTCGGAAAGATAGTACCTGGGTGAAGTGTAACCAAAAACCTACAAAAATATTATACAACTTAGAAAATCGCCTCGATGGTGAATCAAGGTAAACAGGGTCCTCCAGAGGGACCTCCTCAAGATCACCTGTAAGAAAAGGCTCTAAAAAGGGCTTCAGTCGCTTACCGTTAACCTTCGAAGAACTACTACCATCTGGTGTCTCAATCTCAACAGCGCCATGAGGAAAAACAGTACGGACCACAAAAGGACCGGTCCACCGAGAGCGCAACTTCCCTGGGAATAGATGCAAACGAGTGTCATACAGAAGAACTTTTTGACCTGGATAAAATTACTTTCGTAAAATATTCCTATCATGCACAAGTTTCATTTTGTTCTTATACTCCTTAGCACTATCGTATGCATCTCTATGAATCTCGTCCAACTCATTGAGCTGGAGCTTTCTTTGAGCTCCTGCCTTGTCAAGTGAAAATTTTAAGTTCTTAATATCCCAATAGGCTCGATGCTCTAACTCAACAGGAAGGTGACATTCCAATGGGTGTCTTAAACGCAGTACGGTAAGCCCATAAGCATCAGTAAGCCTCGAAGACCAGTCTTTCCTGTTTGGATTAACTGTTTTCTCTAGAATACGTTTAATTTCCCGATTGGAAACCTCTACCTGACCACTAGTCTGAGGGTGATATGGGGTTGCTACTTTATAGGTAATACCGTATTGTTTCATTAAAAGAGAAAACGGTCTATTACAAAAGTGTGAACCTCCATCACTAATTATAGCTTGCGTCCTACCAAAACGTGTAAGTATATTCTCTTTCAAAAACTGGACTACGACCCTGTGGTCATTCGTTTTACACGGAACCGCCTCAACCCACTTAGACACATAGTCTACAGCCACAAGTATGTAAACATAACCAAACAAAACAGGAAATGGACCCATAAATCAATGCCCCACACATCAAATACCTCAATCACTAAAATAGGGTTCAAAGGCATCATATTTCTACGGGAAATGGTTCCTAACTTCTGGCAACGCTCACAAGAAACAAAATGACTATGGGAATCTTTGAACAACGAAGGCCAGTAAAATCCACACTGCAAAATCTTAGCAGCAGTCTTCTTAGCACTAAAATGGCCCCAACATGCATGTTCATGACAAAGGGATATAATACTAGACTGGTCACTCTCAAATACACATCTCCTAATAATCTGGTCCGGACAATACTTAAACAGATAAGCATCGTCCCAAAAGAAATGCTTAACCTTGGCTAAAAACCTAAAACGATCTTGCTTACCCCAATGTTGAGGCATTCGACCAGTAACAAGATAATTCACTAAATTTGCATACCAAGGTGATTGGGAAACAGAGAACAATTGTTCATCAGGAAAACTTTCCCTTATAGGAAGGGAATTATTAGGGGAACTAACAACTAGTGATACTACATTCTCTGCACCCCTTTTGTCTCTAATGTCTGAACAAAATTCTTGTAACAAAAGGATCCATCTAATCAATCTAGGTTTGGTATCCTTCTTAGAGAAAAGGTATTTCAAAGCAGCATGATCAGTATAGATTACGATCTTAGAACCTAATAAATAGGATCTAAACTTATCCAAGGAAAACATGATGGCTAGCAATTCCTTCTCAGTAGTTGTATAGTTCATTTGGGCATGATTCAAAGTTTTTCTAGCATAGTAAATCACATGGAGTAATTTGTTTTCTCGCTGACCTAGCACAACGCCTATAGCATAATCTGAAGCATCACACATAATTTCAAAGAGTAGGTTCCAGTTATGTGCCTGGACTATCAGGGCAGTAGTGAGTAAAGTTTTAAGCTTCTCAAAATCCTCTAAACAAGCATCATCAAAGACAAACTTAACATCTTTAGCAAGAAAATTGCAAAGAGGTCTAGAAATCAAGCTAAAATCCTTAATGAATCGAAGGTAAAAACCTGCATGCCCTAGGAATGACCTAATATCTTTTACGGTTTTTGGGACCTGTAAAGTCTTAATAAGGTCAACTTTGGCTTTGTATACCTCTATACCCTTTGAAGAGACGATGTGCCCTAACACAATTCCTGATTTAACCATGAAATGGCATTTTTCCCAATTAAGCACTAAATTTTTTTCCTTATACCTAGTCAACACTAATGTCAAATGATGCAAGCACTTATCAAAAGATGAACCAAACACTGAAAAAACATCCATAAAGACCTCTAAAAACCGTTCTACCATATCAGAAAATATGCTCATCATGCAACGCTGAAAAGTCGCAGGGGCATTACAAAGCCCGAAAGGCATGCGTCTATACTTAAAGATACCAAAGGGACAGGTAAAAGTGGTTTTCTCTTGGTCTTCTGGGGAAATAACGATCTGATTATAACCGGAGTAGCTATCTAAAAAGCAGTAGTGACTATGTCCATCTAATCTCTCTAGCATCTGGTCGATGAAGGGAAGGGGAAAGTGGTCCTTCCTTGTGACCTTGTTCAATTTCCTATAGTCAATACACACACGCCATCCCGTGGTCACTCGGGTTGGGATTAATTCATTATTATCATTCTGGACTACATTGATACCTGATTTCTTGGGGACAACCTGAACAGGGCTGACCCACTTACTGCCTGAAATTGGATAAATAATACCCGCATCTAACAACTTAAGCACCTCTTTTCGAACTACCTCTTTCATGTTAGGGTTCAGTCGACGTTGCATCTCCCTAGAAGGTTTGGAGTCTTCCTCTAAATGAATCTGATGCATACACACAGTAGGACTTATACCCTTAATGTCTGCTATAGTCCACCCTAAAGCTTCTTTATTGTCTTGAAGTACATTTACTAGCCTACTTTCCTGACCACTATCCAAATCGGAAGCTACAATCACAGGTAAAGTCTCAGATGGGCCTAAAAACACATACTTTAGAGTATCGGGTAGTGGTTTAAGGTCCAACTTTGGGGGCTCTTCTAAAGAAGGAATTAGGGTAGTCTCAGAAACTGGTAACAGTTCGAACCTAGCTTTTCATATATTAGTGTCTAACACAGGGGTAGAATCTAATAGAGCATTCACCTGTTCAATAGTGCTATCGTCGTCAAAATCTAAACCAAAATGGGATAGAAAACTTTCTAATGGGTCTTCAGACAAAATGTTTGGTAATGACTCCTAAACTAAGGCTTCTATCATGTTCACCTCTTCAACACATGTGTAATCTAGCTCATGAGGTTGCTTACTGACATTAAAAATGTTCATCTCCATAGTCATATTACCAAAAGATAAACTCATCACACCATTTCGATAGTTAATGATCGCATTAGACGTAGCTAAAAATGGGCGACCCAAAATCACAGGTATCTGGTTCTCTGGGTCAGGGACAGGTTGGGTATCTAGGACCACGAAATCCACTGGATAAGTAAACTTGTCGACCTCAATAAGAACATCCTCGATAAAACCTCGAGGGATTTTAACAGACCTATCAGCTAACTGCAGTGTCATCTGAGTAGGTTTCATTTCACCAAGTCTTAGCTATAAGTATACATGGAATGACAGTAAGTTCACACTGGCTCCTAAGTCAAGTAAAACTTTTTCTACCCGGAAGTTACCTATTGTGCAAGCAATGGTAGGAGAACCTGGGTCTTTGTACTTTGGATTTGTGGTGTTCTGAATGATTGACCTTACGTGACTAGCTAAAAAGGATTTCTTATGGACGCTAAGTTTTCGCTTTCGTGTACACATATCCTTAAGGAACTTGGCATTAGCAGGAATTTTCCTAATTGCATCTAATAAAGGAAGGTTTATGGTAACTTTCTTAAAAACCT
Source organism: Papaver somniferum (assembly GCF_003573695.1). Taxonomy (NCBI): domain Eukaryota; kingdom Viridiplantae; phylum Streptophyta; class Magnoliopsida; order Ranunculales; family Papaveraceae; genus Papaver; species Papaver somniferum. The sequence continues at coordinate 3,216,365 of NC_039365.1, read as the reverse complement.
CCACTATGTCATTAAAGTTCGATTCCTTCTTTGTTGGTACTAATAGCTGAGGAAATGGGGCTCTAGGCATAAAATCAGTCCTTTCAGGAACCGAATTCACATCATCAGAAACTTTATCCATCTCCTCAGCTACTGGTCCTGAGAGGTGAGATTCTGAGAGGTGAACTACAGTATGTTCACTATCGGGCATGGTTACCTTATTGTCTACAACTCTACCACTCCTAAGTGTTCTAACAAAATTCACTTGATTCGATGGGTTGTGTTTGACTAGGAAACTTACCTTTTTATCTCAAAGAATCACTTATCAGACCAACCTGGGTTTTTAAATCGGAAATAGCCTGACTATTTTCTTGTCCTATCCTATTACTAGCTTGTAGACTCTGTTCTACGGATAACTGAAATTTTGCAGTTTGCTGAGTTAACAAGGTTAGAGATTCCTCTAAACTTAGGATTTTCTTATCTGATTGATTATGAAACTGAGTTAGTCCTGAAGGATTCTTAGTATAGCCAAAACCTGGGGGAGCATTAGAATTACTAAACTGACCTTGACTTTGTCCCTTAGACCACGAAATGTTCGGATGGCTTCTCCAACCAGGATTATAGGTTTATGAATATGGTTCAATATTTTCATGGTTATCAAATATAGTGTTATTATAAAGAGCATTGGCTTGCTCTTCAATATTCTGGCCTTCCCAAAAAAGCTCCACTCTACCACTAGTCTAGCCCACTTCTAAGGCTTCTAACCTTTTTGCTATAGCAGCAATTTTGGCATCTGATTCATAGCCTCCTTCTACCCTATTAACGTTTCCTCTACTTAAAAGAATTGTTTTCTGGGGTGCCCTACTATTTTCCCATTGCTGGGTTTTTTCGGAAATTTCATTAAAAAATTCCATCGCCGCATCAACAGTTTGATTTTCAAATCCACCAGTGCATAAAGACTCAACCATGGTCGTTGTGGAATAATCTAAACCCTCATAAAGGATCTGAACTAGCCTAACCTTTTCTAAAACATGATGAGGACACTGGGATAATAAATCATTGAACCTTTCCAAATACCTATGTAAAGATTCTCCCTCTTGTTGTCAAAATGTACATATTTGCGTCCTAATAGACGATGTTTTGTGCCCAGGGAAAAACTTATTGAAAAAGGCAGATGTAAGTTGTTCATATGTCTCAATTGACTCGGAGTCCAAACTATATAGACACGACTTGGCCTTATCTTTCAGGGAAAATGGGAATAACCTAAGTTTCAAAGCATCATCATCTAAGCCTCTAATTCTTAGATTACTACAAATTTCCTCAAAATCCCTAACATGGTAATAAGGGTTTTCATTTTCTTTCCCTAAAAAGATTGGGAGCATCTGTAAGGTCCCAGGTTTCGGTTCATAGGGTGCCTCCGTTTCAGTTCATAGGGTGCCTCCGTTTCAGCTAACTTAATACACGAAGGACGAGTAGTCCTAGTTGGATTCAACAAATCTTTCAAAGTTGTCATTTCTGGCGCTATCGGAGCAACAGGGATTCTATCCTTAGTCAAAGGACGTTCAAAAACAGACTCTTCAAAAGTCGTACTTTTTAGATTAAGGTAATCGAGACGCTTCGAACTACTAGGTTTCTCTTTAAGAAATCTACCTAGTGCGTCTCTTTTACGTTCAGGCATATAATAGAATTTTCTAAATTGGAAGGGTAAGCAAACACAGATCAAAGCCGACTCAACCAAATCAAACCTATTGATTTCTAGCAAACAAAAAGCATGATGGCTCTACTTAGATTGTTTCTAAACCATCTTCTAATCCTTCGAACGGGAATTAGTTACAATTTAAGCAAACCCCTCTAGAATCAATCCGAGTTAACGTAAGTTGAATAGAGGCGAGGGAAGCTCGGTGGAGCTTTGATACCCAAGGCCTCACCGGTATTACAAGGCGGCACAGTCACGCATTCAACTTACAGAAACCGTCAAGAACTTCGAAGTATGCTTAAAAGAGTAACCAATATTTTTCGAATGACTTTCCTGTTAAGCTCGTTACTCTATCGGTCTCGTTCTAGTCAAAATTTTAGGCTTAGGTTCGCGTAGGTTACGTGTTCCTAAAGCGGGCAAGAAGAGAACGGTGATGAAATCCGAACCCTCATCTTGTATGGCCAGGCCTTTCCCTTTACTAGAAAAATAAATGTCTGTATTCAGTCCTCAACATATATGCATACGAAGAAGTCCAGTAACTCGCTGACAGGGATTCGCGAGTGTTTAGAATCTTACCTCCCGTTCCAGACGGGGGATGAATCGGTTGTAGTCGACTCGGGCCACTGACTCCGATGTCTAGTGTACGAACCCAAGGTGCAGAGAAAATATCGTAATTGTCCTCCTTCTCTGCAAACAGTTTATATTTAAAGTACTCTTCCGTAGGGTAATACAAAAAATAATGTCCCAAAGTCCAAAAGTCCAAAAAGTAAAGAAAAATTACAAAAATAATAAATCCTAATACAGATTTTTTTTTCTAAAAGAAAATAAACAAACCCTAAACTAAAATTGTCTTCTTTTTTGTTCTTTTTTCTTTAATCTTTAGCTCCAAGTCTTTATGAAATCACCAAACTCTTTGGCTCAATTTTCTTTATGATCCAGAACCTGTAGACATAAGATAAATACCCAAAAATATAAAAAAGGAAAAAAAAAAATAAAAAATAAAAAATCTAAAACACTAAAACCAAGTCCGCGTCGGCGGCGCCAAAAATTGATGTGATTTGTAGATAGTGGTAAAAGTGGTTCGATTCTCAGACTTGTGAAGGATATTAATTAGAGTTAAATTCTAATATTAAATTAGAAGACTCGCTAAAAATTATAGCAAACTCAATCAAATATGATATCAATATGAAAAGAAAAACTAAAGCTAAGATTCCACTATTTTCCAAGTTCAAAGTGATTAAACCAATACTTATATTTATGCAATTTTCTCGTTTAATTTGATTTTAAAATATTGCAACAAGTAGATTTTCAAAAGTCGTAATTGTAAATACCAAGTATGAAGCATCAAAAGTCTTAAAACTAAGCATACTCCATCAAAAGTCTCTCCCAAATCTTCCAAAATCTCTTCCCCTCTCTTTACAGCAGAGTTGCGGCAATTTCTTGTTTTAGAATTTCTACACGTTTCTGAGCTTTCCTTTTTATTCTAAACTCTTCCTTAGATAGATATAAATCTTTGGGAAGGTTCATAGCACTTTAATCTCTCTAAAATTCCCTAAAACCGGTCACACACATGACTTTCCATATATTTCTGTTGTGATAAAAATCCGTCGATTGAGCCTAGTCTAATCGATTTCAATACCCATATCAGATTCCTAGACCCATAAGGAGTCTATCCTATGAAAATCAGAGGTTTAATCGACCTCAAACTCCTCCAAATCAAGAACCCTAATTTGTTCTTCACTGCAGGATTTGAAACCGTGAAGAAGAAGGGCGTCCCATATCCATAGTAGGGGTGCCTTTAGCAGCTGCCTTAAGGGGTGTCCTGGGGGTGCCCCTTATCCAAACCGGGCGTCTGAATAGCAAGTTTCCTCCAGGTTCTTTCCGACAACTTTTCGAGCCAATTTTTTCCGACAATGTTTATTGGCCAAAAATATCTACAAATAAATAAAACACCATAATAAGTACAAAAATGAGCCCTAACAATATATAGAATCGAGACAAATAGGACACAAAACTGTGTCTATCATGCATAGAAGGTCATCTACTTGTGATAGATAATATGGTAAACATTATCACATATGGATGAAGACACCTCTTTTGATCTTATAGGTTGTTTGTGAGAGTTCTTGTACTCGGTAACGTTGTGCTGAGTCGGTGGATTGATTTAGTCAATCAGGATGTGTAATTCTCAGTTGATTCTATAATGAATAAAGAGGTCATAGCTATAATACCCAACATTTTTAGTCACCGTTTCGGATCGGATTTTACCCAAGTTAACTTAGGCTATTTTTATATTTTTATTATCCTAATTAACTTTAATAATTAAATAAAATTATGAAAAAATAAAATGATAAATAAAATAATTAAGAAAAAGGAATATAATTATAAGTATGACGTATTATTATTATTATTATTATTATTATTTTTATAAATCAATATAATGGATAAGGATTATTACATGAAACTAGTTGGAAGCCTAACAAACTAAGCTCCAACGACATACTACTACACTATTATTACTAATATGAGTTTTATTAATATGGGAATTAGTTTATTTCTTATAAAGGAATTAGAGAGAAGAAGAAAAAAAAAGTTTTATCCAAAAAGCTAGAGAGAAAGAGAAGGACATGAAGATAGGTTTTTAGAGTAGAATTATATGGACAACTTAGAGGAGCCTTTAGCTAATAAAAGATGGAATGTTAAATCCTCTTTCTCTTTGTCTTTCTTTGTGGTACTTGATCTTAATTCTCATATCATTAGGTTTGTGAAATTTATCTGTGTAACATTGAGCATCCGAATGATGACCAACCTTTGAATACTGATATGTAACATGATTGGGTATATATGGTTAAATTTGAAGTTAATCCACCGTAAATTCACCGTTGAATGTTTGTTTTAATTTGGGTGATGGTTTCTGAATTTCTTGACAGTTTCTCTTTGGTCATAGTTTGGGCTATCTTAGGTAACCTAGATGATACTAAAATGACTATATAAAGAAAAAAGGTTGTAGCTTTTTGATTTATCTATCACTATGCTTTGGATTGGGTCAATTTTAGATTTTTATGAATTTATCATGAATTGTTTGCTAATGACTTGTAATCTGCCCAGTTTTTAGAATGTCATAGTAAACTCGACATATTTTGTTCGAACCGTTGGTTTTCTATGAAATTTGGATATGAGTTTTTTTATTGAGTTATATATGTTACCCTAGAATTTTAGAAATATAAAATAAAGTAATCACCATGAGATGTATGATATAAAATGTCTGCAGTTATCTTGTTAGCATAAATGTTTGGAAGAAATTCATGTGGTTAATCCATGGTTGCTTGTGTTATTTTTAAAAATGTTTTGTAAAAGGAAATGAGTTCATGTTTTACCTTTGGACGGAACATGTTTCATGCTAACGGCGAGAATTAAATGGGTAATGATCCCCATGTAGGAACTTGTGTTTCCTGACCATCGATGGTTGTTGCCGGATAACGAAAATGAAACGGGTAATGATCCCCGGATCCTCATAGGAACTTTTGTTCCTGGCCATTGATGGAGGATGTTCGTGCCGATAAACGATAGGTGGGTGTGCGAACCAAGGTTTTCGTATCGTAAACTCATGGTTTGTTCATGACAATATTAATTTGTGAATTGTGTGTTGGAATCTCTATTGAATGATTTGTGGAATTTAAACTTATTAGTTTTATGAACTCAAGCATTGAAATACGAATTGATGTACTTGTAGGAAATATTAATAGTGTTATGAACTCATGTGTGAAATCTAATTGGATGAATTTCTGAAACTAATACTTGTGTGGTAATCTTGTTGGTTCAATATATGTATCATTGATTGCTCGAAATCATGTCGTATAACCATGTTGTATGCTACTTGACTTATTGATCTTGTTATGCATGTTTGAGATTGGGGATGCATTCTACTGAGCTGTCATCTCACCCTAATTGATATCCTTGCAGATTTCATGGAAGTTGGAAGTGGAAGTTAGAAATGTGTAGCTTTGCGATTTCGTTGCGTCCTTGTAATTGCTTGATGTATAATTTGATATCATTGTTTGTTGGAAATATAACTAAAGATGTTTAAGTAGTGAATTATTGTTTTTAAATTCTATTGTGCTTGGTGAAATAACTTAAACAATAAAAATTGATATATGCATAACTCTCCATCCGACCTGTAATGCTTCGAGTGCGTATCTCCATATGGATTTGACCCTGGTACGAAACTCGGGGTGTTACAATATATATTTGGTGGATTATACAATACACACATCGTGTATTTATTGAACCACGTTAAATCTCTGAGTACTTTGCTTCTTGTTGCTTTTGTTTAAGGATTGCATCTGTGTGGTTCTGTTTCTTTTCTTCTTATCATAGATCGTAGTAAGGTTCATGGAGTTAGCTATTTTGTTTCCACAAGATTAATTAGAAAGTAGATATCTTTGAACCCCAAAAATTGGTATCAAAGCTTTAGGATGGATAAAAGATTCTGAAGAGAGAAGTTTTGGGTTAACAAAAGGTTTTGAAGACAAATGATTTGGTTTCATCAAGTATGAGGATTTACAGCTTCCGAAGATGCATAGTTTGGGTACAAAGCAAAATAAAGCGCACTTCTAAAGGAATGAGATTATATCAGGTGATCTGCATTTGATATGGTCAACATGTATAGTATTGATATTTATGGTGTTCTAAATTGGAGATTTGACATAATACTTATTGGAGCGTAAACACTATGCATGGATTCAAGTAAGTTTATTTTTTTTTTATACTTCGTACCATATTCTTCTGAATTATTTGAAAGACCCGCATGAATTAGTTTTCAATTAATGGGTGTTTGTTTGGAAAGACACAAGAAAACAAGAATATCGTAGTTCGGATACAAATATTGGTTTGTATGTTTGTGGAAGTAAATATGGAATATTAGCATGTCAAAGTCTCAATTGTTCCATACCAAGGGAAAAAATAATTTCGTTATTAATTTTCATCTGTTGGATCATGTTGTTGAGTTGTCTTAACCTGAAGTTGAAGAATATGAAGATGAATTCGTACTCGTTCTGCCTTAGTTATTTGTTACAATAAGGATATGAGAATATCTTGTAGTAGGTTTCGTGTTGGAAGTATTGATCGCTGGCAAGGATTTGATATGTTCCAGTTGTGATTAATTTGAAATTTGTCTTAGTATTTGAAGAATGTGGCTACAAATAAGTTGTAGAACAATGATTGTTGGATGAGATGTGATATTGTTTATGGTGGATCTATAGTTTCTTATTATTGTATAAGAAGAAGTTTGTTGATACAGTTTGTAGGGTTTGTTTTCTTATGTTGAGCATGACATTGTATCAGGTAGATTAATCTTCTGGAGTTTCTCTCGTACTGTTTCCCATGGAGAATCTAGATAGTTTGTGATATTTTGATTCTTGTCGATGAAGTTCAGTCGAAGAGTTGTTTGGTTGTACATCTTCTGGAGTCGATCGGAGCTGGTTGAAGTGCAAAAATGTTGGAAGAAAAAAAATTTGGTATACTGTGTTGCGGATATGTTCTTACTTCGGTAAAGACCCGTTGTGAGGAATTGAAACGGTATTGCTTGGACACTTCAAGAGTTTAAAGAATAAAGATACAATACTTCAAAATATGTGTGGTGGTGTGGTTATGGAATCTAGCGCATACTACTTGGAGAAAACAAGATGCATGAATTTAAGAGGGCTACAATTTCAACGTGTTTTTCCGTTAACCTTTATTATCCATTGACTATTTGATTTCCTGATGATCAATGTGACTTTCTGATGGATAAATCTACGTTATATCAATGATAATATTTGGAGGTTTGCGTGTTTGATACAATTATTAAAATTGATTTCAACAGTGACAGAGCGTGTAGAGATGAAGGTAAAGTTTTTTTATTTTGAGAAATTTGTTCACCAACAATATAGTTTCTGTCAAATTATTTTATCTATATAGCATGAGAAGATAAACACAACATCGTCTTAAATTTCTCAGAGCTTGAGGAAGTTACTAAAGGTTTCAGATTATACATGGGTGTGATTGGGTCTCTGTGTTCAGGACGGATTATTCGATTTCACAACGTTGGTGCACGTTTGGAGCAAGACATAGTAAAGGGATATGCACAATACATAATGTGTGACATTGTGTATTGTTACGACCATAATGATATTATATTTTATGCTAGTCACAGTTCTATATGATTCCGAATTGAGTCGTAGTTTGATTGCCATGAAGTCGAAACTACATACTTTCTATGAAATTGATAAAATACTAGATCGACAAGTATGTCAAATCCCATTGAGGTTGTTGAGGCGGTGTAGGAAACGATTGTGTATCATCTTTCAAAGACTCTGTGAAGCTGCACATGTTTGGTATTTTGGTATGTATACAATGGTTGAAGGTATGATGAGCTTTTATGGGTGATTAAAACTCAATTGGAGAAATCTGATCATAAAATCGTGATCTAATCGGTAGATAGGCTCGTAAAGCAAGATTCAAAGAGATGAGCTCGAAATTGACACGCAGTGACAATTATCCATGGATTGGTTTATTTGGTTCGCAGTTAGAGTCATGCTCAATATATTTTGGTACATACAATATGATTAGTTTTTTTGGAAGCTAACATGAAGGTTATTAAAAGACTAACGCAAAGCATCTCGTTTACTCGCTTTGGAGGACATGTTCATGAAAAAGATGAATATTATTATGGCTGTCAATATCATCCCTGGATATCTTTGAAGAGTCGGTCTTGGCATTCGTTACCTTGAGCATGCTTATTATTGTACGAAGAAGAACAAAGAAGGTAAAGAAAAACCCTAAAGAGGCTTAAGGGTGTAGTTGCTTGCTCTAAGTCATCATCTCTGACACAAAAATCTGAATTGGGTCCATAGCTTAGTGGTAGAGCAATTGACTGCAGATCAATAGGTCACCGGTTCAAACCCGGTTGGGCCCTTTTTATTTTGTGTAATTTTTATCTATGTAATTTTTTTTTCTCCAAAGAAATTTACACATTAACCCAAGTCTCCCAACCAGATGATTGTCATTTATCACTGAACTGCAGAATGTACCAACAGCTCGTGTCCCATTCAGAAGGCTAGAGCAGGCTAGAAAGTGGGCATGTGCGTTGTAGAAGAAGCTAAGATACTCGGCCAATCTTTTGTGTCACTGCGTCTGTCACTGTTGTCAGAGAATCAAACCCACCGAACTCAGCTATAGTAAATGGATTGTGTCATAGAGAGTCTAGCTAGAACTCTTTTGCAGTTGTTGTATAGCCGGTATTCATGTTCAATTTCTTCTTTAATTTTGTGCACACTTTAGTGCTTAGATGACATCTCTTCAGCTTCCACTGCGACACTTTTTGAAAGAGTTTGTGTGCAAAAAACTTAATTTCCCTTGAGCATAATGCAGACACTGTGTGTACTCAGTGAGATCTCACCCGTTTCTGAAGTTGATAATTTGTTAACTTTAATTTCTTTTAGTGTCCTAGACCTTGTGTGTGACGGGAAATTTAATATGTACATGGTCCTAGACCTTTTTTTTTTTTCTTTTTTTAATGCTAAGGCATGGGCCCGTCATGCCTCCTGGCAGCGTAGCCACCGACTTACTCCCCACTGAGCAAACTCGGCCCTTCTTAAAACCATGTTAAAGTTAGTATAATTTACGATTGAGAGGAGACTCGAACCGCGAACCTCCTACTTGAGAGTCAGGCTCCTGGTCAACTGGGCTAACCCCTGATGGTTAAAAAATAGGATCTTGTTTGCTTCTATTGAATAAGGCTTCTCTTAAATATAGCCCACGCTTTTATTAACCATAGCCCATTTGACTTTGGTCAATATATTTTTACTAAAATTTGAAGTTTGATCTTTTTTATTATTATTCATAACCTACAAACTAGGCTAGCAAATTAGTGAATAAGTGAGAGAGAAAGTTAGTGAGTCATTGAATCATTAAGAAACGTCTATAAAAAAACATTTTAGGGTTTTTTTTTCTTTTCGGTTTGCTTGAAATCTTTTTGTAGCAAAGGAATCAAGTTCCATCTAACTTCAAAATATTGTTAAGTTCAAAGTTGAGAAGGCATATATATTTCTTCCATGTCATTGGTTGTTTAAGCTTTAATGGAGAATATAAGTCTTAAAATTGCTCTCGAGTTTGGATTGGTTGATGATCCTATGTCTTGTCAGATCTTGCTCTTGTATTCTCCGTTGATAGTTTTACAAGAATTTTTCTATGAACAAGTTCCCAATGGTCTCAGGAGTGTTGGTCCGTCTGTGTACTCAACCGTGTTCCCAATGGTCTCAGGATTGTACCAAGCTCTTTTTCTTGCCTTGAATCGTAAGAAGATGCTGCCATTGATGATCGGTGTTGTTGTGGTTGTATTGAGTGCTCGGAGGAGTTGGACTTGAAACAGAGAAGAGAGCAGTAAGGCCGAGAATAAAAAGGCAATGGGGAAGATGAAGAAAACATAGATGACTAGTTTGAATTCAATCACGGACACCTCCCCCCTCCGTGAAATTTAAAAGTCCCTGGATTTTTGTTTTCCGATAATTAACTCTCACGGAAACTTCCCCCTCCGTGAAGAATCAATTTTGGTGGTCGAGAACTCACAGACACTCTGACGGTCGAGAATCCGTTGAATTCTCGTTCACTGAACCAACCGTGAAATGTATTTTCACCTGATTTTGATAACTACTGAAAACTCACGGGAACTCTGATGGTCGAGAATCCGTTGAACTCTCATACACCAGACCAACCGTGAAATTTATTTTCACCTGATTTTGATTACTGAAAACTCACGGACACTCTGGTGGTCGAGAATCTGTTGAACTCTCATACACTAGACCAACCGTGAAAATTTTTTTCACCTGATTTTGGTAACCATTGGCTTTGTTATCTTTTCCACTGACAAGTTAATTCAATATGACTCTTGTATTTGTTCTAAAATTCCTATAAAACTACTAAGGCAACACATCCAAGATATAGAAATTTATATGTTATGGCTCCAAATGAAAAACATGCTTAACATAAAAAGTGAAAAACCTGTTTCAAACATTTTAAATTCTTAATGTATAAAAGTAAATGTGTTCTAGTTTGAATTCAATCCCTATAGAAAAATAATAAAAATAACTAAACTAGTTACTTCTTGCACCTTTTCTTATTTTTTTTCTTGATTCTTCGACAGGGATATCATCTTCCGAAGCACAAAACAGATGTGAGCTTTGAGGGTTATCATAATTCTTGAGCATCGATATTAAAAGAGATTTTTTTGAAGGGGTTATAGGCTCATCTTCAGCTCCAGAGCACTCTACGAAATTCAAAATAATTCCCATGTTCCGTTTCTGCATATAAATAAAAGCTAAAATAAGTAAGGGTCAGGGAAAAAAATAAAAAATAAAAGTAAAATATTTCAATATGGCTTACTACAAGTGCAGTTTGGGTTTGTTCTCCTTCGATAAAACCTTTGGCGGGAACCCTAGAAAAAAGATTAGCAACCCGTGTGTGAGACACTTTCGAAAACCAATCCACGTACCCATCGTTGCAATCCCATGGGTTTATAACCCTGAATTTTAAAATATGACCGGGTATCAAACTTTTTTCCCATACACCCCAATTATGCTCGTTGAAGTATGGATAATAAGACCGGAAACTTTTAGGTTTCGAGATTGTTTTATTCTTATCAAGGAAAACACCCCTAGGAATATCTTGGATGGCACCAAATTGCCATAATACTCTATTTGGATTATGCCACTCAACAATCCTAGCTCCAATGCAGTGACCAACTTGATAAACCAAACAATCTCGGATTAAATTATAGGGATCCCATGTAACTTTATCTTCTGTAAGCTCGTTAAGTGATTCACGCATGTCAGCCAATTCAATATCAAGGTTTCTTTCCTGTTGAGTTGTTAGTTCTGCTACGTACAAAGACACTCGAGGCTGACACTCTTCATATCCAATATATGTAGTATGCCTCTGAAGAGTTGGGAAGTGATCATACACCCATACCTAATGTAATCAAAACACATTAAATAGTTTCAATAATAATAACATATTGTAGAAAAAAAATAAAACAACAAATAGTGTGGCTGGTATAGGAACCTAGGACCATCACAAACAAGTGAATGGCAGGATTGGGAAAACTAACTTGGTGGCAGTGAAAGTGGATGCCAGACAGCAGCGGCGGAGCTAAGATTTTTGGGTAGGTGTTGCATATATTACGAAAATAAAGTTTGTACCTCAACTAATTTTGGTCTTTTTGTGAGCAATTCATAACGTTTTGCATCCAACACCATAAAGGGAAAAACAGAGTAACTAAAAAAATGATCTTAAGCAATTCATAACGTTTTGCATCAATACTCCGCTATATAGGTAAAAAAAGACATCAATAATCGGCTAAGAGAAATAAGAAGGCTAAACATCATATGCTTTACATATAAGTATCTGATTTAGATAATTTATCAAACACCTAAAATGCAGAAACCTAACAGTAACACTCCAAAACTAAAAAACTTTCATAAAGGCTGTAAATTATAAATTCGTTGTATACCAATTGGTCTACAACTAATGAGCATAATCGGTGATATACCAATTCGTTGTATAAATTTGTTGTATACCTAAACATCAAAACCCCATTAAAACATTAGTAAAACTAACTTTAAATTATCTTGTGAAATTGATTTGATTCTTTCTCCTTTCTTTCGTCCAATGATGATTGGGTTCACTGATTTTTCAAAAATTTAGAAGATAAAATTTTAGGGTTTATGTATGGAGGTTGTTGTCCTCCGGTTTAGAAGAAGAAGGAGAAGAAGGTTCGTGAATCATATGGCCGGTTTAGAGTTTAGTTATAATAACTGAATCAGCTCAGTGTGATCGGTAATATTACAACTCAACTCGACTGGCCTCTAACCGTTTTCTAATAACTCGGTATGGGATATGATATGGGCTATGGTTAATAAAATGAAAAATATTATGAGTTACGTTTAAAATGGGTTATGGTTAATAAAAGCGTTGGCTCTATTTAAGAGAGAATAATACTAGTTGAAATGGAAACCATCGTATTGGTGTATCTGATTTCACTTCTCTTCCATTAAGTAAAAGTTAAACCTTCCATTTCGATAATGAGATCACACTTCCTTTCTTCCATTAAGTAAAAGTTAAACCTTTCATTAAGTAAAACTTGCATTTGGACTTGAGATAGCATAACAGACTTAATCCATAAGTGAAACCCAACAAAGTCCAAGTCCATTAGTAATTCCCTAGAATTATCTAGAGGACAATAGTTAGCCGGATAGCTGGCTAAAATCATCTACACTGTGTAAAGAAATAAAAGTTGTAGAAATTAACATTTAGTCCCATAGTTATTGGGATTTGGACGTTCTAGTCCTACCATCTCAAGCCTAGTAATAGGAAGTCCAAAGGTACTCAATTTAGAACGAGTCGGTCCTTTTACGAACGATTCAGTCCAAATTTTCTTTTTATGTTTATAGAAATGACCCTTATGTAGAAAAATCAAAACTTATTTGGGACTAAATCATTTCTTCATCGTGTTTTAATTGACAGAGCTCTACAACAAACTTTCGGTTTTAGTTTCAGCTTGATTAACCTTACGAATTTCTTTGCTTTCTCTCTCAATATGTTGTTCTTCTATGTCTAATTTTTCCCTGAAATCCTAGAAATTAAGAGAGAAGGCACCATATCGGTGGAAAGGTTTATGTATATGTCAGATTTGGAGGAGGAGATTCGGAACTTGTATATGTGAGAATCAATCTTCTCTAGAAAGCCTAACAACTATGATTTCTCTTCAAAATCCTCTTTCGGTTCACAGTTAATGTTTTGATCAGTTATTAGATGATGATTCTTGTCATTCTGAACCTCTACAATCAATAGTATTCAAGTTTATTTGCATGTCTTGGGACAAACGATGAGTTACGTAGGAGAGATCTTAAAATTCGTAAGTATATTATTTATCTTTTTGTTTCATTGACTATACATTGAATTGGAAATTGGATCTTATTTTTATTTTGGTTTTGTTGGATTTGGGGACTCTGGTAGATTCGCTTACATCGAATTGGAGATTGGTTTACACGTTATTGATAAGGATTTGGTTCATGAAATTTATAATACGTCTTTATATTTTTGGAGATAGAGATGTCTTATACAGTTTATGATATGGAAATGAAAATCGAAATTAGGGTCCAAAATAAATGATTTCTATCAAACATTCTTTGAGAATTGGTTTCTATTGTGCACTGTATGCATTGTATCTAAGATGAATTTTTTATTGATTAACCTTCTCTTGCATTTTTCTACGGACCCCTCAAAAACAACTCCACAACTCTATTCCTGCCATGTCAAATGATGGAACTACTCTTGCTCCTGGCTCATCATTGGGTAATAAGAGTGTTGTGATGGATAATGTTCCAATATATTTCGGTTACTTGGCGTAGTGCACTGATTAATCAACAGATTTGTATTTATTTCATCAGTTTTTTGCTAACACATATAGGTCCTGCGGTTTGCAAATGCTTAACCTGTACTTTTGCAAAGTTTGTGTTAGCCATAGAATGTGTTTAATGGATCTTTGTCACAGCTGGCATATCCCTTCCCAAATAAAACATTTATTAAAACGATAGGCGTCTCTTGTCTATATGGATATCTATGTGGTACTCTGTATATTATGTTCCTGGTGATTGGTAGATCTTGAGTAATAAATAGACTGGTCTGGTCAATTAGTTCCCTTTTTTATTTTGGAAGTTGGATAGAGAGATCTTTTAATTTTCACAGTGAGTTTCGTTTTGGGGAATTTAGTGTTAAGGTATTGGAGATCATGTTTTTTATTTGGTTAAGTTGTGTGAGCTGAAGATAGATTTTCATAATTTGGTACCTGTATTTGTGAAGCTTAAGAGTAGCCCATAAAAGTAAGCAATTTGAACTTGTATACACACTGAAAGTCAGTGAGTTTGTCAATTGAGAGGGTTAATGGCCCAACACGTCCAAAGCTTATCCCTGGATTCAAACGTAACAATTTGTCTGGTAATTGATTCATGATTAAAATAGAGTAAATGATGAAGTAGGGTTGGGAATAATTGCCATAGTCTAAAAATATTGTGATTTTCATGCTTCTAGATTAGTATCATAGTGTCATAGTGGATTATCTGAAGAAGATCTCCATTTTTTTTTTCAGGAGTCTGCAGTTAGGGGAGAAAGTTCGGTCAGTGCTATCATTTCTGTGTATCATCTCCACTGTTCTAGTTAACTACTTTTTTGAGATCCCCATCCCACTCTACAGAACGATCACACTCTACATAGGATGGATAGCCCATTTCGCTTCTAGTGTGTCGGTATGCTGCTTCCAATCGAACGTGTCTGCTTCATTCTTAATCGATTAATAGTACAACAAAAACTACTTTTGGTTTTCTTCTCTTATGAATAATTTTTCGTTTGCATGCTTAAAAATTGGACTGTTGCCTCAACTTTAGTAGACCAATATGATGTTACCCTTAATTTTTGTATGTCATCAGTACTCTCACAATCCTAAGTTATTAGACTTAGAATCCACATTTGCATTTTCTAATGTTTTTACCTTTTTAAAAATATGGGCGTGCGAGCTTGATCTTCTACGGTTTTCATGTGTACATAGTTGTACACCCATTTATTATTAATGTATACATAGTTGTGCACATTAAGAATGTTGCCTGCAGATTCCATTTTGCATGATTGTTGGCTGGACCATGAGCATCCCAATGGACATTTCCAAGTTTTTTGAGACAGCCACCCTTTTTTATAAGGGTCTTTGTTGTACCCTTTTTGCTTCCGGTTTGTTATTAAAATCGTAATCGGTATTAAGTTTCACCAGTTGACCTTTTTTTTTGAATTCTTAATGTGTATATAATTGTACACATGACGATTATTATTTGGTACAAAACTGTATTATACCCTAATACACTTTTGACATCAATCATTTTTGGTTTTATGTATTAAGCATAGAGACTCATAAGCTCGAAATGGTGTACACATTTGTCCACACGTTCATCATTTAGGTGTAAATAGTTGTACACTTGCAGAACTATATTTTATGTAATTAGGTTTTTGTGGACATGGGATTTTATGGAGTTCACTTCCTAATCTAGCAATTATGCTTAATCCTAAAAGTAAGAATTAACCGGTGTATTTTCTTGTACACCAGTTATATGGGTGCACATAAAACTGCACCTTTTTTCGTGCTTGCTATACTGGGTGTATATGTTTGTACACCAGTTATATGATGTGCGCTTCTTATCAAATTTGGTTTGCTTCCATCAGTTTTTTGTGTTCGGCTTTGTTTATATCTAGTTAAGAGCGTATTACTTTTCCTTTAACGAGATATACTAATGTATACATTTTGTGCAGGGGTGATGAGCACGAAAGTGCGAAGAATTTTCACCCATAAATACATTAGCTAAGACTCATTTTATCACTAATAAACTTGTTTGTAGGTGTTTTTATGAAATAAGCTCTTATGGAGAAAGTTGATCGAAAAGTGGTTTTTGTACCCCGGAGGACACATGTTATTCGAACTCTCAGTTTTGGATAAGGGGTACCCAATTACTAAGGAGCATCCTAATTGCTATTCGCACTCCCGGATTGGATAAGGAGAGGAGCGGTGATTGCCTTTGATTTGTAAAAGGAAGGATATATTCTCGGTTTGAAGAAAATAGAGGTGAAGATATTGTTTGTGTTATTACATGCTGATTTGGAGAAGATTTGCAGTGGGAGTATATTCTGCATTGATTGGAGGAGTTATATGGAAGGATATGGAAAGAAGATATTCTGTTTTGATTTGTTATTATCCTGAAAATAGTTCAACAACTCATATACACGTAACATAAAAGGGAAGGAGAATAAAATCTCCATGATTTGGCAGAGAAGTCAAAAGAAGATATTTTCGGGTTTAAGTGATTTGATTCTATGAGTTATAGTAGGAAGTTACGTAGGATATTTTTTTAATATTTGCGGATGTCTAATGGGAGGTTTTGGGATGAATCAAACAACTTAGAATCGCGTGATAATAATGGAAAATATTCCCGTGGAGAATAATGGAGCAAAGAGAGAATATTTGCGCATTGAACAAGAGATATTGGGTGCTACTGAGACTATATAATGAGTTTAC
The DNA here is from genome assembly GCF_003573695.1 of Papaver somniferum. Taxonomy (NCBI): domain Eukaryota; kingdom Viridiplantae; phylum Streptophyta; class Magnoliopsida; order Ranunculales; family Papaveraceae; genus Papaver; species Papaver somniferum. Next base: position 3,199,542 of record NC_039365.1, on the reverse strand, counting down.
TGGAGTCATAGATGCGCATCGAGAGTTGGGAGAGTTTGTAACGCATGTTTATGTTATTTTTCTCCTTTTCTTCATTGTACACACCAAGGTAGTCAATTTCGGATTGTCTCGGTTGACACCGAGATACTGGTACAACTTTGTCTCGGGGAAATTCCGTTTTAAAATCTCGGTAAAATCTCGGTTTCATATTTTATATCCTCGTATCGATAATCACTTAAAAGAAACATAGTATTAGTAAATCTGGTTGTTCACCTTCCTCATCATCAACACCAAATAATAATTTTAGCTCAAGAAATTCAAACACAGCAACAAGCAATAATACTAGTGAGTGAATTAATCTTTTTAATTTTTGTATGTGAGATTAGTCCACTCAATTTAAAAAGAAAAAAAAATCCGGCCAAGACAAATCAGTTCCAACCGAAAAACGCGTTTCCGGCCGAAATTTTCGCAAAGATTTTTTCCGACCGAAATTAACAAAATCGTGTCTTCTTGGACCGAAATCCGGAATTTCGCCGAAATTTCGGCCGAAATGACCGAAATCGACTACATAGGTACACACCATTTGAGCTATATAAAAAATATTTTGAGAGTGTCTAAATCATGAGTAGCTAAACCCCAACATTGGGACGACGGAGGAAACCAAAATTCGTCATGTGGTAAATTCATTTAATTATTTATATGACTATTTGCATTAAATTAAAATTACAAAAAGATTTTTCTTAATTAATTGTCATTTCATTTGATGGTTTATGCTAAGGATTAATTCTTTTGATATCCCATGCTTAAGATTTACAATTAATATTTTAAGAATTTACCTTAGGTAAAGAAATATAGTCAAAATTCTTATTGAATGAGCTATAATGGTTTAGAATAAATAGGTGAATCGCATGAATTTGAATATTTGGTGGAATCCTAGTCCCAGTAACTCTCGCATTTGTTTATATTTATTATTTTCATTAAATCTTTAAAATTAATCTTCGCAAGTCTTAGAGTTAGAATCTTTATTACTATAACACTTCAAAAATCACACCATTTTGGCGCCGCTGCATAGTAATAAATATTCGAACTCTAAGACTTGCGAAGATTAATTTTAAAGATTTAATGAAAATAATAAATATAAACAAAAGCGAGAGTTACTGGGACTAGGATTCCACCAAATATTCAAATACATGCGATTCACCTATTTATTCTAAACCATTATAGCTCATTCAATAAGAATTTTGACTCTATTTCTTTGCCTAAGGTAGATTCTTAAAATATTAATTGTAAATCTTAAGCATGGCATATCAAAAGAATTAATCCTTAGCATAAACCATCAAATGAAATGACAATTAATTAAGAAAAATCTTTTTCTAATTTTAATTTAATGAAAATAGTCATATAAATAATTAAATGAATTTACCACATGACGAATTTTGGTTTCCTCCGTCGTCTCAGTGTTGGGGTTTAGCTACTTATGATGTAGACACTCTCAAAATATTTTTTATATAGCTCAAATGGTGTTTACAATGAAGAAAAGGTGAAAAATAACATAAACCGCTAAACATGCGTTACAAACTCTCCCAACTCTCGATGCCCATCTATGACTCCAGTAAACTCATTATATAGTCTCAGCAGCACCCAATATCTCTTGTTCAATGCGCAAATATTCTCTCTTTACTCCATTATTCACCACGGGAATATTTTCCATTATTATCACGCGATTCGAAGTTGTTTGATTCATCCCAAAATCCCCCATTAGACATCCGCAAATATTAAAAGAATATCCTACGTAACTTCCTATTATAACTCAGAGAATCAAATCACTTAAACCCGAAAATATCTTCTTTTGACTTCTCTGCCAAATCATGGAGATTTTATTCTCCTTCCCTTTTCTGTTACGTGTATATGAGCTGTTGAACTATCTTCAGGATAATAACAAATCAAAACAGAATATCTTCTTTCCATTTTCTTCCATATAACTCCTCCAATCAATGCAGAATATACTCCCACGACAAATCTTCTCCAAATCAGCATGTAATAACACAAACAATATCTTCACCTCTATTTTCTTCAAACCGAGAATATATCATTCCTTTTACAAATCAAAGGCAATCACCGCTCTTCTCCTTATCCAATCCGGGAGTGCGAATAGCAATTAGGACGCCCCTTAGTAATTAGGTACCCCTTATCCAAAACTGAGAGTCCGAATAACATGTGTCCTCCGGGATACAAAAACCACTTTTCGAGCAACTTTCTCCATAAGAGCTTATTTCATAAAAACACCTACAAACAAGTTTATTAGTGATAAAATGAGTCCCAGCTAATGTATTTATGGATGAAAATGCTTCGCACTTTCGTGCTCATCAAATTCCCTCACACTTACATTTTGCTAGTCCTCGACCAAAACAGAAAACTGACCCGCTACACAGCTGGTCATATAATAAAAGAGAAAGAGAGACCCGCTACACAGCTGGTCTTATAATAAGAGAGAAAGAGAGACCCGCTACACAGCTGGCCTTTTTTTTTAGACCCGCTACACAACTGGTCATATATATATATATATATATATATATATATATATATATATATATATATATATATATATATATATTTTAGACCCGCTACACAGCTGGTCATATAGTGCAAGAAAAAAGAAAAGACCCGCTACACAGCTAGTCATAACATGCAAGAAAAAGGAGCAGACCCGCTACACAGCTGGTCATGATGTGCAAGGAATTTCCTAAAAAAATAAAGTAAAAAGTTAACCTCTCCCCTACACTTAAACATTACATTGTTCTCCATGTAATTGAGACATCCAACGCAAATATTAAGATGGGAAATTCAAAAAGTAAACGAAAATATAAAAGAAAAAAAAAATACATCTACTGGAATATACAAAAAGGATCCCCATAAACTAACAACCTTAAAATTTGGGGATCAACCCAAAATACAACATTTACAAATGACAGCTTCACACTTATGTTATCACGATGCGGAGACACTGAAACTATCAAAAGCAGAGACTTACCTCCAAACCAAGTTTTTACAACACAAGGAAGTGTGTAAAGAACATAATATGGGGATATTATTGGGACTGGAAAATTTTCAATTGGCTCATGTACGATATAAGGAATAGGCAAGTCCTTTGGGTACTTAGATGCAAAGTAATCCAACAACACTTTAGAAGCACACAATTCTAACCATAAATTAGGCAACTTTTGGAAGTCTATGGGTCTAGAAACAACCTCTAAGTTGGGTGAATTATCTTGTGGGATGGATTCATCTATGAAATTAGGCAAATCATCCACACAATCATCCAAAGGGTCATCTATATGTTTTGTTTGGAACAGAGAGTCACTGCAAGATTCATCATCATCAGCATATAATCGTTGACATTCAAGAACTCTCAATCTTTGTTCCAACTAGGCGGTGTGTGTTTGTAATACTTCTCATATATTGTTAAAGGTGATTCTTCACTTACCACATGTGGAGTAGAAACTCCATACTGTTGCGTACGCGTATATTCAGCAAGCGTCATATCAGATGAGGTTTCCTGATAATTTGACTTTCTACGCTTATATTCCGCCAGCGTCATCTTAGGTGACGTCTCCTCAGAAGAAGTCATCATCCTCAAAAAGTCCCTGAAAACAAATACAAAAAGAAACGCATAAAAAGGAAAAAAAATAATCTAAAATGAAATAAAAAGACTTTACAAAATAAACCTAAAAATTAATCTAAAAACAAATCCGCGTCGGCGGCGCCAAAATCTTGGTAGGCTCGGAAACCTACAATAATATACTGCGAATGCACGGCGTCTAACTAGTAGACAATGGCAAGTACAGGTCGTTCCCATGAGGAGTGTAAAATACTCTACCAACTAATACCAAAAAAACTAAGTAATCAAATATGATGCTTTTGAGAGTTTTTAGAAATTCAGACAAAACGATAGCAAAATAATAAAAATGTAACCAAAGATGCGAAAGTGTTAAGGTTTCGGGAATCCGTTGTAGGAAAGTTATTTGTATTCAATCACAAAAATCTCTAATTTACTCATGTAAAATAACAAACCTAGCTACTAGTACACGGAAGATATTTTATTAAGAATCGTTGACAAAAATTATCATTTTCAAAATGGTAGTTTGTTGTCACCTAAATGTAGAATTCTTAAGCACTATATATACATGGCATATATAGTAAAATGAAATTCATAATTCAATTATTCCAAAGGTTCAATGAGTTCTTCTACTAATCTAACTATGGACTATACATGGCATAGAACATGAAAAATATAGCTAGAAGGTGAAACATTGAAAGAGAATCACAAACATTATCATTAAGTTCAATTGGTAGAAACTTTATTCAAGAACATAAAATAAATCACCTACAACTTCATCCGTTCACCCTAACATGGATTAGCTAGACATGCTTTTCTCAAAAAACCATAAATCAATATAACTAAATCAAACTCTAGCTAATAAAAACGAAGCATAGAAAACAGAACTTCAAAACCCTTCTATAGTTGCGGCACTATGGCCGATCCCCCCAATTTTTATTTTGAAACAACACATAAATATAGCCCACGGATGAATTCACGTCGTCGCCACATCACCTCCCAATAGAAGTCTGCCACATGTCATGAAATACAATCCGTCCAATAATATTGTGCCGCGTGTCATAAAATGACGAAACATTGTAAAGTATCAACGAATCTCCACTTTCCATAGTATATGAAACCACCAAGGAAATGAATTAATTTCATTTGAAAAGCATGATATTTTCTTGCATGTGATGGGTCTACCTTAACTGTATTTGCACAAATGACGTCATTTGGTCTCAAATATTCCTTCAGATTCTTTATATATATATATATATATATATAGCAAGAGAACTTACGTAAGGACAAGATATGTTAATCTTTCCTTTTTCTTCATTTGCACGTGGTCATGGAGGTGATATTCTTCCATTCTTATGCTAACAATAATAAAGTCACTCTTGACCAATCTTAGATGGCATTAGTGTGCTGATGTTGACTTGCTTCACCATGCATTAATTGAAGAGCAAATTAAAACTTGTCTGCCCATTGTGACCTCGGATGTGAAATAATTCTATGTTGCTGATATATATGGAGATACCAGGCCAACATAATAAGTGCTGCTGATATATAAAAATACCAGGCCAGCATAATAAGTGCTATTGATATATAGAAATACCAGGCCAGCATATTTGATCATTGTGGTTGTTGATACATGGAAATACCAGGCCAACCCCATTTTATCATTGTGGTTGCTGATACATGGAAATACCAGGACAACCACGTTTCATCATTGTGATTGCTGATATATGGAAATACCAGGCCAACCACATTTCATCATTGTAGTTGCTGATATATGGAAATACCAGGCCAACCACATTTTGCAATTTTCGTCGCAAACACCATTAAGTCTCACATTTTGTTGTTTATTCGCTGGATGATCGAATTCACTTGTACTTTCTACAAAAGCACTAAAATAATATTAGCAACTAAAATATTGTATCCTAGCTAATATAAATATGGGTATAAAATGTAGCATTTACATGCTTATCAAGGTTCCATTTTCCATCACCTAAGTGATTGTTGTACCCTTCATCATCTACCACTCCTGATAACATTAGATTCAAACGAAGATCTGGTACATGTCGCATATTTCTGAGAACCAATATGCAGCCAACACTGGTCTCAACCATCACATCATTCATTCCTACAATATTCGAAACACCAATGTTTCCCATTCTGATTAAACCAAAATTACCAGCCTTGTAGGAGATAAAAACATCTTCCCGAGGAGTAGCATGATAGGATGCACCTGAATCCACTATCCACTCTGAATCAAAAACTGCAGAACTCATACATACTTCATTATAATCGTAGAATGAAGCAATTTCACTACTTGTTACCACAAATGTAACATCATTGACTTGTTTGTCATTTACATTCCCTTTTCTTGGTTCTTGCTTCGTCTTCCTGCATTCATTTGAATAATAATCATTCTTACAACAATCCACGTATTCTCTAGATTTTGATGTACTTCTTGACTTTTCACTGTCAAAAGCTTTGTCGCAAACAGATTTCTGATCATATAAATCCTTTAAATTTGTCCACAAAAAAAGATGTTAGTTTCTCACTAGACACATGCCGAATAATATAATCATCAACCCATTGTAGAATGAAACTAATAACTTTATGATTAGAAACTCCACACTTCATCTTCTATCTTCTTAGGCTTTACTCCCTTGCTCTCTATTGGACCATAGAGATGTTCACAATGTAACCAATCTTCCATCTTCGCCTTCCATATCACATAGTTCTCACTGGTTAAAATAATCATTCTATTACTAGTGCTAGATTCCGTCATTGCACATGATTAGCTCAACCCAAAAGCTCTGATACCACTTGTTGGGGGAGACTTATAAATCCGAGCCGTCATGCGCAATACGGAAAACCACACAAGCAATTAAACACAAATGAGGAAAATATACAACTACGACGATATGAGAATCAATCACACAACACCGTCAATTTACGTGGAAAAATTCCTCCAAGGTGAAGGGTAAAAAGCCACAGGCAAATATTCCACTATAATCAAACAATGGGTTACACACAAATCTTCCAATTTGGGGATAACAACAACTCCAAGGTGCATATAGCACTGGGATCACAATTTGCCTAAATTACACTCACCCCTAAGGATTGATCAACAATTCATTCACCAATAAGATGAGATTCACTATCAATTTGAGACTAGCAAAGAGTAAGAGATACTTACTACTACTAAGGTTTGAACAAACCCTAGATTTTCCCCCTTTTGAAGAGATGTGGAAATTGATCAATCAATCTTCACCACATTAACCAATAGATCCTTCTCTAAGAATCCTTTGTTCTTCTTCAAAAATTAACTTCAAGATCTCACAAAAAATAACTCCAATGGTGGATTCTTTCTCTCCCACTCACTCTCTCTTTACCTCCCTTCTTTTCTTTTCACGAACTGGAGATAAATACCTCTTGTTTGTTTCTTCACTTGTTATAACCTAACAAGCCTCCTACTAACTTCCTCCCTTAAATGGTTAAGGGGATACCTGGACTATTGGACCCATAAGGAGGGACAGGCCCAACAAAAATTTGTCTCCAATTGGGACTGAAGATCAAGAGGTAGAGAAAATGGGTCCATAGCTCAATGGTAGAGCATTAAAACCTGTTTTGAGGCATATTCAATTTTTTTGAGGCATACTTATTTATTATCCCATCTAAGGTGGTTTTATAAGGGGTGTCTAAAGGTAGTGCAATTACCTATATATCATTAAACAATATAATTAATAGAGTTTCCTTATCCTCAAAACCTAAAATCAAAAATCAAAATAACCTTTAAACTTAAACATTTTGGACTCCAATTCAATCAAGCAATCAATAAATCAAAGGAAACACAAATCGAAGTGAGCGATGTTGGAGTGCGAAATCCAAATCTCAATTGCTCCTAGATGTATTTTAGAATGCATTTGTAACAAACCCATCTTGTTTTTGATTGATTTTTTTATTTTGTTCGATCGATAAAATATGATTTCAAAGATTAAATTAGGGTTTTCAGAAGATCAGTTCAGCTGATTTTGGAATATCAATTTTGAGCCGAACCTAGTATATGATTTAGAGAAACACTATGTTCGGCTAATGCAATTTTGCTAGATTTTGTTCGAATCAACCGAACCTAAATTCGTCAGTTACAGAGTGAAGTTCGGCTGATAATTTGTGAACCGAATCTCAGTTTTTCGAAAATACACCTAGGTTGGGCTAAGAACAATTTTGTTCGAATTATCCGAACCTAAATTCGTGAATTACAGAGTAAAGTTCGGATGATAACTTGTCAGCCGAACCTCTGTGTTTCGAAAATATATACCTAGGTTTGGCTGACAAGTTGTTAGCCGAACCTAGGTATATTTTCGAAACATAGAGGTTCGGTTAACAAGTTATCAGCCGAACTGTTCATCTAGTCAGTAGATCTGGCTTTTAAAAATTCAATTTTTTGATAGATTCAACTTATAAAAAGGACATTAAACCTCGTATAGAAGTCTACCCCTTATTTGAATCACACATTTTGGTCATTTCTAATCACTAAAATCTCAAAACCCAAGTTTTTTTCACTTCTTCTTCTTCTTCCTCTCAAAAATTCCAACTCCTCTCACATAAATTTGATTTCTTTACTAATTTAACACTAATAATTTAATTTTTAATCAATCCTTAAAATTCCTAATTAATCAAATCTAATTGTAATCATTAACACTAATTATGTAAGGGCAGTTATGCCATTATCAAAAAGGATGGATAAGAGGTGATGTTGTTTTTTATTTAGTGACCCTATTTTGGCATTATTTGGTATGCCTCAAAAAAATTCCAATGTACCTCAAAACAGGTTTAAGAGCATTTGACTGCGGATCAAGAAGTTACCGATTTAAACCCGGTTGGGCCCTTTCTCGAGTTTTTAGTCACGGAGGAATCTTTTGCTTGCACTGTTGTTAGAATGGCACAAAAGAACCATTTTGAGAAGTTTTGATGGGACATGTGGTAGAGACTGTTGAAGGTTCCCACGGGGTATAGTTTCCTACAATGGGGATTAAACTAACCGTGTACTGGTTTGTTTTCTCTTCTGTTCTTGACTGATAGTTGATCTTTTTTAGTGATCCAATCAAGAATAGTTTGTCGCAAGTTTAGTTTATCCAAAGAAAATGTTTCCAACCTAACACAATGAGAAAGCGTAATTCTGTTCTAATTGTCCAAAACCAACAAATAAAGTGTTAAACAAGACAATGAGAGCTTGAAAATCAACAACAAAAAAAAATTCTCAAAACAAGACGGTGAAAAATTGAAACTCGATGTGTATTTCATGTGGTTCTCTTTTGAGAATATTATAAGATGTTGTATAGTTTGTGGTTTGTTTTGTAATCTCTCACATTCCTACTGTATGTTTAGTTTTCGTATATGTCAACATGTCTAAGCAGCTTCAGATGAAAACTCTCAAGCTTATCCAGTTTTTCGGGCTTCTAATGTTGTATCAGCCGAGTCAAACCCTTGACCACTTATTTGATTTAACGTATGTGTTTCCTGTTTTGGTATTAAGAAACAAACCAACTTGGTTCTTGGTTAAATTTCTTTACCAAATCTTGGTTTCTCAGTATATTCAACTCCATCCTCGCTTAACATCCTATCTTGCCGTATTGGTTAGTCTCCTCCAAAATCACATAAAGGAAAACATGATGGAAAAAAACCCCACAACTAGGAGATATCAACTTTTTTAGTTGGGAACCAAGAGTAAACTAGACAAATAGCAAAAGTGTATTGAAACAATTACAGTGGTATGAACTCGTGAAAATTAATTCACAAGCATTCAGCATTGGCATAATTTCATGTCCAAATGAAAATGACATGTTTCCTAGATAAAACTTGACCCTTTCAACAAAAATAAAGTGTAAGTAAATCAAATACCAACAATTTGAGTTTAAAACAATGCAAATGACATGTTTCCTAGATAAAACTTTACCCTTTTAGCAAGAAATAAATATAAGTAAACCAAATTTGGGTTCAAAATTTATCAACACCAAATTCTTTGTTGATTAAAAAGCAAAACCGCCCTTTGGAACATATGAATAATGGCAGGCCAGATCATAATATTCCCTCCGTCCCACTAATAAGTGACCAATTTATTTTTAGATTTTGTACTATTATTAAGTAACCTATATCACTAAACAAGGAGATATTTTTAAAATTATCATTTTATTTGATTATAAGAAATATAAAAAATATGCATAATTTGATAGTCATGTTTATATTCGTTACGTAGGTGTTTTAAAATGTTTTTCAATGTTATGAAGTTTGCAAACATCCGTGGTGTAGTTTGAGAGATAAATCATTTCAAAATTTCACTATTTATTATCCATAAAGGTATAATTGTAAAAAGTGTTTAAAATACTCTTTCTCCTTGATTACCTTAAAAATTGTGCAAATATAAAATAGGTCACTTAATAGTGGGACGGAGAGAGTATAATATTTGGCTAGCGACTACACTACCTTCTAGTCTGCTATCTTATGTGCCTGTATCTAGTAATCAGAGGGTGCTTAACCGAGGAATAACTTAAGGACTAGAAATTCTTTTACTACTGCAGTACTGCTAGTTGTATTCGTTTTTCTTCCACGTGAGAAGACTATGCCTCTACCCCAACATCTCTGGTTTCTGTTGTTTATCACATCTTCAAGAGCTCCTCACGAAATCAATGGGTTTTAGACAATCATCATTTCAGAAGGAGCGGCCAACTAAATACAAATTTCATGACAACCAGACCATTAGTTCAATTAGAAGAAGGTGTTAAGAAATTGGACGAAGAAGAGGGAGGCAGAGGCGGGAAACCACAAACAAGTATTGTTTGCAAATTATACCAGTAGGGGCGGGTAACTTAGATTTAGTATGTATGGTTTAAGGTAGAAGCTTGGATGATGATTCGGTTTTAGAGGTTATCATGTTTCTGCGGAGTAATTATTTCTTTCTCGTTGCTTGGTGTTTTAGCTCTCTTCATACTCCTTGCTGCCTATTGTAGTGACCCAAACTTAAGGATAGTTTGTTGCAATTTTTCCCACCCTAACACAATCAGAAAGCCAAATCTATTGTGTTTGTCCAAAGACAACAAGAAGCAGTTGAGATAAACAACGGAGGCTGGAGTATTAGAGATTCCCATACTGACACAATCCGAAAGACTACCAAAACTTCTATTAAACTGAATAAGGATAATACCGGACATGGTTTTCCCAAATATCTACCTCATTTTCTGTTTTCCTATTCCATCAATTGAATTATCTTCTTATTCAGACTCTTCATTCTTCTAGTTTGGTGGGACCCCTGCACTTGAATGACTTCGTAATGGAGAACATAACTTTAATCGTTTTGCTTGAGCTTGACTTTAATCATTCGCGTGACCGTATGTGTTGGCCAAAATCATCATTCCTCACTTAACATCGCATTCGTCTTCTGGCTTAGTTTTCTTCAAAATCTCATATGGGCAAGTATCAACTTCAATATTGAGCTTCATTTATCAATCAAGGAACCAAGAGTAAACAAAACATATCTATAGCAAAACACTGTGAAATGAAAATACGATGATATGGAGTATATGCACTCTTATGCCAGTATTAGCATTGTATGGTGTATGCTCAACGGTTAATGGGTCATACAATGATGCCTGATTTCATGTCTTAATGCAAATGACATGTTTCTTATAAGACTAAACATGACACTTTTAACAAGCATTTAAGTACAAGAAAGCTAAATAGAGGCACGAGTTTCTTTTGGTTTCTTATGAATAATGTCAGGCAGGCTAATAATGATTCCCATTTTCTTGGGTCCGCGACTATGCATTTTTCCTCTAGGAGTCCGCTATCTAATGTGCTTGTATCTTATAATTGGGTGTGCTTAACCATAAATAGAAAGCAAGAGACTAAATATTAATTTAGGGGGTGTATAAAATGCCCGGAAACCTACGGCTTGTCATGTACCGTCCGGGTCCGAAGGTGCCCATGGACGCCCGACGGTCTGTAATGGGCTTGCCCGATAAATATAAATGGGCGGACCCGAGTTTTTGTTCAAATATTGGAGTCCGGCCTGTTAGTCTGCCGGGTAGCCTGTTTAATTACCCGCCCTACTTGACTGCTGATAGCCTGAAATAAAGTTTTCTACTAGTATCATGGATTTTTCAAGAACTTATATTTCAAATTTGGAAAATTTATTGGGTTAGAGAAAAATTTGAATTACATTTCACAATAATGAATAAATTGCTTGAACTATCATTTAAACGAGTTAAAGATATATCATCATTCATTAAACCAAAAAAACAAACATATATACTTTTTATAATTTTGGAATTATTTATTGGGCCCGAGGCCTGCCCAGCCCGACCTGGCCTTTATTGTTTCACGGGTATGGACGGGCCATGAGCATCAAAATTTTGCTATTGCCCGGCCCGACCTGGCGTGTTAAACTTAACGGGTAGTAAGGACTATAAACTTGTCTGGCCCGGCCTGTGCTATAATCAGGCTTGGGTTGGCCTGCCCAGCCGGACGTACAATTTACAACTGCCACGATATGTTCATTTTTCTTCCCCAATAACCAGATTTTTGTTCGTACCCGACATCTCTCTAGTCAAATAATTTCCAAAGTCCACTTGCCTCTATTTTTTTAGTTGTATACTGGATGGTGTCAGTGTATTGTGTACGATGTTGTTCCGTGTTTGGAATACAGATCTGCACCTTGCATTCGGTATCATCCTCGCACGCGGCAACAGAATTCTAATTTACCAGTTTGGGAAGTCTTGTTGGGACATGTTGTAGAGAATGCTAAACATCTCACTAAGAAATATAGTTAGTCACTATATATATTCTTACCATAACTTGGGTTTTAAAGTTTAAACCAACTTCAGATTATCTTTTATTCTTATAGTCAATATATCTATTTTGGTGACCAAACTTTTGGAGATGTTGGTCGCGAGCTCAGTTTATCTAAAACAAATCCACTCTAACACAAGCGTAAATTGTTGTAATTGTTCAAAGACAAAAAAAAACAGTTAAACTAAACACCAAAAACTTAGACTTGGCTCTCTTTTAATAATACTAGTTTTTTACCCGTATTATGCACAGGTATGTTTCTCGCCTATGAAATATAAGATTCATGTTGGGAGATTACTTACTTTAGGTCTTCCATCAAGGCTACTGCCAATATTGCAGTTCACAGTTTAGATTAATCATATAAAATAAACTAAAATACTTTCACATCAGATTGAGATTGAAGGCAGAATGTACAGTTGGTAAATGATATGTCGCCAAAGCTAGAATTCAAAATTCTCGAAAGGTTAACAAATTTTTCATAAAGCTTCGCAAACCTGGAATTGGGGTAATACTGATGCATGAAGCCAATTTGGAGGGCTTACGACAACTGTGAGTGGAGGAACCAAAACACAAACCTTCGACAGAGATTTGGGTATTTATTCCCATGGATGTATTATTACGCTGATGCAGACACCACATTAAATTGGTATAACTAAATTGGGTTAGGATATATGTCTAAGCACATAGGCCTATGGGGGAAGCAAAGACATATAAATACTAACTAAATTCAGTTGGTTTATCAAGTTTCATATTAATAAACTTCACATTTGTAAATCTGTAATATGTAGATAGACTCTTGCTCTCCTATATGACTCTATGAAGATCTCCATTAGCTGCTACTACAACATTATGCGCATCTAAATCAAAGCAAACTTGTAGTAAAGCTAGCCTCTCTTCTCATCCCATAGCTTGCAGCAAGCCCTCTGATTCAGCATGCTTCACATCTAAGTATTCATGCGCATAGATACATCGTCCCACTCTGTGTGCTATCTTTTTATGGTGTAGCTACAGTAAGAAGTGTATCATCTCTGTATCAGGTCATCATTTGTCGAAGATGCTCAATGATAATGACATTATATTTGCATACCCAAAAATTAACAATACTTACATAGCCACAAATTAACACGGGACCATTAATACTGAAATACAGATTGCATTGTTGCCCATTTATGGTTCCATTTTATACTCGATATATATCCCTAGCCAGTAAATAAATATTACTAATTTAATCAAAAATAATGATAGGATAAAAATAAATATGTCTTTAATTGCAATGTATTTTCCAGATCGACAGATACCTAACTACGGTCGATTTGGATGACATGGTAGTATGGTACGAATATTCAAGCTTATTAAATTGGCTTATCTTCTACCAAGTGAGCACTTTCCTGCGAATGTTAATAGTGTTTAGCTCTACGATAACATATAGTCGATTAGGTTAAATAAAATCCATTTGGATGTAATTGGGAATCCTAAGTGCGCCATTAAAAAAGATTTGTCAGTTTAATATGCTGAGTGTGTTATATTTTCTGGATTTAAATTTTTTTTCCAAGATCATAAGTTCAGATGGAATCATTGGATAACAAAAGCAGAGAGCAAAAATTTTATATTAACAAAGATATAGAGTATAATGAAATTGGTTTGCATAAATTAATCGGATACCAGTTAATCTTTAATTGTTTCTTTGATAAACATTGGTTCTTCTTTGATGAACATTTAATTATATGAGTTAGTGTCCTTTGCTCAATTCGTTTTGTCTATATGAGTTACAGTTACCACAATTAATAGAGTACATAAAGATCTTAATTTATGTCAAGAGCTTAGAACTTGAAATATAACACAAACTAATTTATAATATAAGCTTAAAACCTAAGCTAAATGGCTTCTACGATCATTTAATTCGCAATGTGAAACTAAAACGTCATTTAGAAAACATATATAATTGAATAGATAGAAATACCCCAAAAAGAATATTGGACAGTGTTTATAGATGTGTCAGAAGCGGGATTGTGAATTTGGCAATCGAAGATCCTAGATATTAATATGAGCCTTTAGATCTTGCTATTAAGAACCAGGACTATAAAAAAGAAAAACAAACAAAAAAGAAAAATTGAGAGAAACGGAACTGTCAAGACATCAAACGAAGCTCAAAACCACATTTTGGTTATAAAAAAAGAAATGTAGATGGAATAGATATCAATTCAAACAAAAAAATTCTAACAATCTTTGGGCTTTATGAATCTAGACATTCAGAGCTAATATCAAATGAAGATGATTGCCTTTCACCCCAAGGGAAATCTCAAGCTCAATCTACATGCATAACCAAATAACAGTCAACCCGCCGACTAATGTTATACGCATACAAATGAAAATAAATATAAGAAAGACTGGATTATTATTAAGTGGTATTAACCGAACTGCTCCTTTGGCCTGATTGCTTATTCGGCCGCCCATGAATCCCCGAACTGCAAATCAAACAACCCAACCAGCAAATATAAGAGAACTTATAGTTGAAATGGATGATTATTAATTTTTTCGAACCATCTATTTTAATCTATGAGTTCTATGACTAAGTATGAATAGGAGGTCCAAAACTTATCTTAAAAAACCTCCAAAAAACTAAAAGTTAGGGGTAAAAAAGGGGACTACGGGACTACCACCGGCTTTCTTCTCCGTCAAGGATATCGACTACATGTACTTGATGACTATTACTTCAACAGCTACTTGTGAGATTGAGTCCCTTGTGTTATACAAACGAAAACTAAATAGAGAAAATAAAAATCAAATAACAAAATTTGAGATGATGTTGATGTTATTCTCTTACCACCAATCAAAATACAAGATATTATTCTCTTACCGAAGCTGCAAACACATAAAAATCAATGGTGCAAAAAAATATAATAAAAATATAAAAACCAAAAACAATGATAATAATCATCTGCATTATTAAAAAACTTAATATAAAAAACATTGTAAATCAAAATTGTGATATTACGTTTTTGATATGATTACCATGATTAAAGCTGAAATAAAAGATAAAAAAAAATGAACAAACGTGAGAATCAACGAAAATTGTTTCCAATAAGTTATAGCTTGGGGAGCCACCTAATCAGGATAGACATGGCTATTCAAAATGAAGTAAAATAATATTACCTCCATGAGAAAGAATAAATCTGATGAAACTTAATATAAATGAAAAAAACTCATAATAAATAACCAATCCAGATGATCGTTATCTGTTTGGGTAGAACATTGATTAATCTATAAATTAACCAACCTCCTCAAACCATTGGATATATGAGTATGAACATCACGATCCACCAACTCCTTTGACTTAACTGAAATATTTTCCATTAGCCTACACAAAAATTAAGCATTTAAAAGTACCCACAAATAATTACACAAAATATGAACTTAGATATATTTTTCTTGATGTTTTATGCTAAATCCCAATTTTAGCTTCACATTTTTGTTGTAGAGTCACCTGGATATCAAGGGAAGAGATTGGATAGTAAAATTGAAACTTCTGGTGACAAAAATTAGATTGGTTAGTAGATAACATGCACATACGGTGAGTGGAGGAGAACAAACATAATGGAAAATAAAGTTAGGTTTTTGTAGTAAAGTACATATCTTTTCAGTAAATATTTTGATAAAGTAAAAATCGTACCTGCAAAATTAAAAAAAAAATCTGTGAGAAAAAGTAGGGCAAGAATTTGCGAGATTTTCTCAATAATCATAAAAAATAGGTTGCCTCTGTTGTTTCAGATCCATGTATCATCACCATAGGTTGCATCCATTGTTTCAGATCCATGTATCATCACCATAGGTTGCCTCCATTGTTTCAGATCCATGTATCATCACCAGCTATATGCCGATAAAAACAAAAAGGAGTCATCACCCCCTATATTAAAAATATAAGGGACTACTTACAGGAACAACTTGTTGAAGTAAAAAATACAAACACGCGGATCCTCCTCCATCTAATAGAAAAAAATTGATATTAAATTTGTGTATAATTACACACACGAATTATATAACTAAACAGAGAGAATCAAAATAAAATATGAAAATCGAATTATATAACGAAACAGAGAGAATAAAAATAAAATATGAAAATCAAAACTATGTTGACATCAATTACCTTGTTCTTTAACTACCGTAAAAAACATAACTGAAGTTGTAAAAACACAAAAAATATATCGAGGACCTGTAAGAAATTAAACGAAAAAATATTAAAAATATCAAAACCAAATACAACGATGTTACTGTTGATTAGTTTCATGAACTTTAGATTATCTCCAACAGAGGGTAGATTTATTTATTTTTAGTTACACATAGGATTTTAGACCCCTGTTTGGCGTAAATTCATCTCCAACAGTAGGGTCCTACAAGTTAGAAGGGACCAATTATTAAATATGAAGGTGTTCAAGAAAGTGTTATCTACACCTCCGGTTGCACCTCCACCTCATATTTTTAACTAATTTTCTTTTAATTCTAAGAGTTGAAATTCTCACTGTTGGTGATAGTATTTTAAATATGAGGTCCTATATTTGCTCTATGTATAGACCCCATAAATAAAAGGACTAAATTAAAAATCCACATAGGATTTTTTGCACCTTCTTTTGGAGATGCACTTATGAATTACTGAATGAGTTCCGTGATTTCTGAATTAAAGAGTACTGAAGTTTTACCTGAGTTTATCCCTTGATATTGCTTTACGTATGTCGTGATGCAATTATAATAGGTGCATAATCCAAGCACCGGCGCAATAAATAATTTTATTAGAGAAAAAAAAAACCAAAAAAATCATGAAAGAGAAAAACAACGTGGAAACATGTTTTGCCTCTTCTTGAAGGATTTATATAAAGATACTCATAAAAGAAAAGACTTGTTTTGGAAATAATATCAATCGAATATAACACTTTTTCGGTAATAATATTAGTCAGAATAGAAATTCTCTTATATTTATTCAATTATTATATGGAAAATGCTTTATATATAGATAACATGACCACAATTTCCATAAAATAAATATTTTTCTATAAAAATAATTTTGATACATGTCTAAAATTATCAAAAACTCTTATATAATAAAACTATTGTATTCCAAAATTCACACAAAAAATAATAATAAAAATAAATATTTTTTATTCTTTTTGTATATTATTGTCAATAGTAAATAATATATACTAAGAATATGGTGCATGTCTAGGGATAGTAATTACTTTTATTCTTTTTTATTTTTTTAAAAATGAATAATACTAACAAATATTATTGAAGCTCATTTTGCTAGTCTTCCCATGATTTTTATATTTTTCTATATTTCCTTCTTTCTTTCTTTTTTCTCTGGATTGATGTTTTGGTTTTTCTTTAAAAAAATCATTAATAAGTTTTCTTTTCAACTATTTGACAGGATTTGCCGTTTTTCTGCAGAAGAAGTGCACTTTGATCATCAAAAGGTATTTTTATTTTAAGTTTTAATCATTATTCAACTAAATTTGGTGGATATTTTCTATTTTCATCCCAATTGTTATTAAAATTTGTTTAATTATTAGCATATTGGAATTGTAATTAAGAATTAATTTAATTTTAATAAGTGTAATCGGACATTGGACTTTTTTCTTAATTTTGTGGTTTATTTAGTTATGTGATGATAATCATAATGCATAATTTAATGTTTATAGTTTAATCATAATGAATTGTATAAACATGATTTTATTTAATTACTGTACTTATTTGTATGTTTTACTGTTAGGAATTAATTATAATTTTATATGCTTGTTTTTGAATTTATTTGGTAATTTATAAAATTTTCTTAAAATTTACTTAATTTAGGAAATATTTTTCTTGAATATGATTTCCAGAAAATATTTTATAGCTTCAAAAATATTTTCTCGGATTTTTTTACCCGAATTTTTATAAAATTACCAAAATAAATTATAATGGTAGGGCCAGAATCAACCAGAAGCTCTGGTTAACCACAATGCTCGAAAAAACTCTATTTTTTATATACAGAATTAAAAGATGTTTTGTAGTTTCCTGTTATACTCAAGAACTTACTGCAATTACCATTTCCTACTTAACATTTCCAATTAGCTAATACGGATTTGTTTGTTGGGCCTCATGTCTGGACGTGTATCATCTGATTCCAACCCATGCCTTATTAATGTGTAATACCCAAACGACAGAAACCGAACAACACCTAATAAGAGCTTGTCTTTTTGCTAGAGCGATTTGGTTTGGACTCTCTAGATGCAGTTAATACAAGAATTAGTACAGACTCAATAGTGGATTGGATTAAAGAATGGATTTTGGGAGCTGACTTCGCTAATTATTCTGGAAATATTGCAACAATCTCGTGGTTCATCTGGAAGTATCGATGCTCGGTAGTTTTTGACAAAATAAAACCAAACTCAAATTCTCTTATTGAGCAAATAAACAAATTCATTCAACAATATCCGCAAGAGAATATCAAGAAAACCAAAAGATTTCAACCAAATATGGATTACAAGGATAAATGGTCAAGCTTATCTTCAGACTGGATATTGTTCATATATGCGGCGTTTAAAAAGGAAAACTCAACTATGGGATATGCTTTTATCCTAAACTCAGCGGACAACGAAACATTTATGCACATTGCAGCTGGAGCAGATAGGGCTTTATCGGCTTTCCATGCGGAGTCAAAAGCTCTATTAAAAGCGTCCTCATGGCTAAGTGAGAATATCTTATCTAGTGTCACCTTAGTTACAGATTGCAAGATGATAGCGGATACAATCAAAAAGGCGGACAAGATCCCAGATTGGAGCGCGGATAACACCATAATGAAGACTCAAAATATTTTGCAAAAACTCCCTCAAGCTCAGGTGCAATATATTAACAGAATATTTAACTCGGCAGCGGATCACATAGCAAAAGAAGCTCGTGTGAAGAATCTTCGGCATATATCTACCGGCTAAGGATATCTCAATCTAGTGTGATGTCCAATATTTTTGAAAAGAAAGATATTCTAAATCTGATGTACTTTATTGCTTGATTAATATATTACTTTTTCCATAAAAAAAAACCATGCCTTATTATATTTGATTAAGATGCACGGTTTTGGTATTAAAACAAAAAATAACTTGATTCTTGGATAAATTTATTTCCCAATTTCTAGGTTCTCAAGAGCCAAAGACTTCCTCACTTAACTTCACGTCTTATCTTATTATTTAATTTTCTCCAAAATCTCATAGTAGATTAAAGAAAGGACAGAAAAACCACCAAAGTCAAGGTAAGGAGATGACAAATTTTTTAATTGGGATCCATGTATCAAGGAAAGCAAACTAGACAAATTTGTAGCAAACTGCAGTGAAATGAAAGTACAATGATATGAAATATATGTATTATGTTAGAGCATGTATCTCAAGCGTGTATTAGTTATGTTAGGATTGGATAACCGGACTATAGCTGTAATAAGTGTCTGTTAATCATGTCTCTTAAATACTTTCATTTCCCTGTATTTGAGTCTGTAACATAAGATATCAAATCAAGAATCAATGAAAAATCTTTGGCACAATTGTCAAGTGATATTTTTCTCTTTACATGCTGTGAACACGTAAATCACGAAGGCATCTATATGTTCACAAACAATGTTCGCACTCTAGGTACCGTCTCACACTGATAATACGATTGCATTGATTACTTGGCTCAAAACCCTCGGGTTTATCATAGCCTCATCTAATAACATTGCGAGGGGCGTTTACGCAGGGGAAGATAAAGAAAACGAAGTATAAAATTAAAACTCAAGGAGCATTAGGCGAATATAAAGTGTTGAAATGTAAATAAGACTGGGATTTACGTGGTTCAGCACTAAGGCCTACATCCACGGGGTTGTTGTTTCACTATATACTTGATGGTTACAGGGATAGTCGAGTGACTTTGGAGTTTACATAGGTCTGTATATTGTAAAGGACTAACTTACACTCACAATCTTTCTCTCCTTCTCTCCCTGATTTTTCCGATCCCCTCACTCTTGGTGGAGAGGAGGTATTTATAGGGTTAGAGTGTGGGACCCATCTCTAAGGGATGTTGGAACCTTATCTTCTTGTGTTTTGTGTCCACCACGCGGAGGTCTTCGTTCATTACTTGATCACGCAGAGCCATCCTCGTTCGTTCCACGGGTTGATCGACACGTATACTGCTCAGAGTGTTTAATGCGGGTAGTTGAGGCGCCTGCTCGTGTCAGACAAGTGTCTTCTGCCCCTGTCATGTCCATGTCAGTTAACTCTCTCTTCACCGTTGATCTTAGCTTCTTTTGGGGATGAGATAAAGTAACTCTTCGGGAGTTATTTGGTGCTCCGCAGTACATCGTGTTTTCGGTGCATCTTTTAACTTCTGCCCTTAGATTTGTTCGGGCAAAGATCCTACGTCTCCGGGATAGGATTCTTGGCTATGGGCGTGTGTCATCGTGTTTTGATGACTTTTCCTGCATGCTCTCCACGTATCTTCCTATATACACGTGTTCGATGATGAAATATGTACACACACATGCTATCACATATACCTAACCTTTCAACAAATTACTTTTTATGGACATCTTAAAATATTCTATTTCTGCGTAGTTATAATCTTTTCAGTCTTGTTGATGGCTTGTTGCAGTGTCCTGTTAAATTTTACAGCAAAACTTCTCCTGCTGGTACCTTAATTCTTACGTATCCATCGTTTGTCGATCTTGACCCTAAAAATGAATTTATTCGTAATCCGACATACAACTATTGGGTGCATCAAGATCAAGTTATTCTATCATGGTTATTCAGTGTTTGTTTTTATGAATCTCACTCACAGGTACTGGACTACCTCTTTTCTCGGGAAATTTGGATTCGTTTGGAACACAACTTTAATGCTACAACAAAGTCTCGATTGATGCAAGTAATTAAAGAATAATATAGTTCATTCGAAGAAGAGTAGTGATTCGATGCTAGTATACTTCAACAAATCGAGATCTATCTCTCATGAATTAGCACAGATTGATAGAGCAGTTTCCGATAAGGATTTAGTGTTTCGCATTCAAAATTATCAATCTTCTAGTTTGGTGGGACCCTTACACTTGAAAGACTTCCCAGTGGACCAGAGAACTTTAATCATTTGCTTGAGGTTGACTTTGATTATTCGGTTGAGCCTATGCGTTGGCAAAAATCATCATTCCTCACTTAGCATTGCATTTTTCTTCTATTTTAGTCTTCTCCAAAATCTCATATGGGCGAGTATCAACTTCATTAATGAGATTCATATATCAGTCAAGGAACCAAGAGTAACTATACATATTTATAACAAAACCGGGTGAAACGAAATTACAATGATTTGGAATATATGCACTCGTATTCCAGCATTAGCATTGTATGGTGTATGCTCAACGGTTGATGGGAAGGAAAATCATGCCTAATTTCATGTCTTAATGACATGTTTCTTATTAGACTAAACTTGACGCTTTTAACTAGGATTTAAGCATGAGAAAGCTAAATTGGCACAAGTTTTATTGTTTTCATATGATCCTCATTTTCTTGGGTCCTCGAATATGCATCTTTCCTCCAGGAGTCCGCTATTTAATGTGTTTGTATCTTATAACTGTGTATGAAAACCAGAAAATAGAAAGAAAGAGGCTAGAAATTTTTTTGCAGCTACTACCTGCGGTGTATTAATCTTTCTTCCCCAATAACCAGACTTTTGTTTGTACCCAACATCTCTCTAATCAAATGATTTCTGGAATCCCCTTGTCTCCATTTTTTGAGTTGTATAATAGATGTTCTGAGTGTATGTTGTTCTTGGATCTTGTCGTTCGTTTTTGGAAAAATTTGCACATTTCCTCTGTATCATTCATGCATGAGGCAACGGACATTCTAATTTGCCGGTTTGAGGAATTGTTTCAACTGTAGATTGGAGATGCAGCCTTAGGAACCCATTTTTTTGTATACTTAGGAGTTGTGTTCGAGCTGCAATTGTGACTCGAATGACCAAGGATTTTTCAATCACAATATGTGGATGGTTTTCAGGAGTATTCTGCCCTCACTTCATACTTCTTTTCATCTTTTCGAAAAGGCAACTTTGTTGGATATTTGCAATCAGCATCAATCTCTACACAGATTCTTGCAAAAGTCATTCTTGTGTTCATAGCACCCCACAAGACTGGCTATCTTTGAAAAACCTTTGTCATTTTATAGGTGTAGAGGAACATCTCTTAATATCGTCCAGATAGGAACAATTCTAATTGATTAAATTTGTTGTTCTAAGAAAGGTGACCAAGGACGAATCAGGAAAGCTTACTAGCAATATGCACAGACCCAATTTCTAAAACCCTTGCTCTGTCCTCTTCATTTGAAAATCTAAACACAAATTGTCATATAGAAATCTCCTTTTCTTTTCCAAAGATCAGATAATTGTTTTTTCACAAAGGAAAAAGATTTCCTTTTGCCAACAAAATAACCAACAACCAAAGAATTACACAGATCAGATAATTAAATCGATGGATTTGATTTCATGGATTTATTTCTTTAACTCCCGGAGCAATCAGAGGAGGAAAATCATTCAATCCAAGGATGGAATTTGGGTTATTTACATGATTGGATGAGTTTCCATTTAAATTAAGGATCGAATAAGGATTGGGTGGAGGAAAATTTCCGTCCGCCATGAAGGAAACGAAGAAGATTTTTTCCCTAGAAAATCGCCTAAATTTATCCTTGCCACGTCATTGGAGACTCTCTTTCCTAGTTGCTAGTAGTTTACCAACTCACGTGTATTTGACTTGGATCTGTTTTGAGAATATTACAAAATGTTCTTGTTTTACTCAAAAAAAACTTACATACAATCAACCTACTTAACATTTCCAATTAGCTGCTTCAGATTTGCTTGTTGGGCCTCACAGCTGGAAGTATATTAGCCGATCCAGATCCTACCTTCTTGTATTTGATTGAGCTACACTATTTCGGTATTAAAACAAAAAATAAGAACCATAATTTTGGGCATACCAAAATCTTTCAAGGCATACTGAATGAAGAACAAAAAAGGTTGTTGAATAGCAAAATCAGATAACCCCTTAACCCAAATTTTTTTTAATGGCAAATATGCCCTTTACGTATTAGTGTTAATAATCTTGATTAGTGATTAAATATTTTGTTTAGAGATTAAGATAATTTTCAGAATTATAAGAGTTGTTTAGATGAAAAATATGAGGAAAAAAAAATCAAAGTTTTGGTTTGGTTAAGAAGGAGAGAAAGAGAAGGAGAAAGTGAGAATATTATAATTCTTGATTCATTTGGAGGATGAGGAGGGTCATATATCATCTAAAAAACCTAGGAAAATACACATCAACTACACCAATGATTCCCAAATGGCTGATTTCTTAGATTATGAGCCGAATCTACCAATTGATGAACGGTTCGGCTTACTGAATCTGTTTACTGCATGCGCCGAACCTATAATTTCCAATTCCCACCCTTTTGCTAGACACTAGTTCGGCTTATATGAAAGTTTCATAGTAAGCCGAACAACATCCTGAATAGCCCAGAATAGAATCATTACTAATTCGGCTTACATATCCAAATTCGTATGTGCCGAACATAATTTTTTAATTTCTGGGTTGAAATATTGTTACTGGTTCGGCACATATGGAGAATATCGTATCAGCCGAAACCTCTTATGTTCAATGTTCGGCACATAATATGATTATCGTCTGAGCCGAACATGAATTTGTTAATTGTTGGGTTAAAATATTGTTCGCCGTTCGGCACATATTGAAGATATCGTATAAGCCGAAACAGGTTGAGGTTCGGCTCACATCTATGAGCCGAATCTACCAATTGATGAACGGTTCGGCTTACTGAATCTGTTTACTGCATGCGCCGAACCTATAATTTCCAATTCCCACCCTTTTGCTAGACACTAGTTCGACTTATATGAAAGTTTCATAGTAAGCCGAACAACATCCTGAATAGCCCAGAATAGAATCATTACTAATTCGGCTTACATATCCAAATTCGTATGTGCCGAACATAATTTTTTAATTTCTGGGTTGAAATATTGTTACTGGTTCGGCACATATGGAGAATATCGTATCAGCCGAAACCTCTTATGTTCAATGTTCGGCACATAATATGATTATCGTCTGAGCCGAACATGAATTTGTTAATTTTTGGGTTAAAATATTGTTCGCCGTTCGGCACATATTGAGGATATCGTATAAGCCGAAACAGGTTGAGGTTCGGCTCACATCTATGAGCCGAATCTACCAATTGATGAACGGTTCGGCTTACTGAATCTGTTTACTGCATGCGCCGAACCTATAATTTCCAATTCCCACCCTTTTGTTAGACACTAGTTCGGCTTATATGAAAGTTTCATAGTAAGCCGAACAACATCCTGAATAGCCCAGAATAGAATCATTACTAATTCGGCTTACATATCCAAATTCGTATGTGCCGAACATAATTTTTTAATTTCTGGGTTGAAATATT
Organism: Papaver somniferum; assembly: GCF_003573695.1. Lineage (NCBI taxonomy): Eukaryota > Viridiplantae > Streptophyta > Magnoliopsida > Ranunculales > Papaveraceae > Papaver > Papaver somniferum. The sequence goes on along the minus strand of NC_039365.1, from coordinate 3,174,621 downwards.
GTTACTGGTTCGGCACATATGGAGAATATCGTATCAGCCGAAACCTCTTATGTTCAAGGTTCGGCACATAATATGATTATCGTCTGAGCCGAACATGAATTTGTTAATTTTTGGGTTAAAATATTGTTCGCGGTTCGGCACATATTGAGGATATCGTATAAGCCGAAACCTGTAAATGTTCATAGTTCGGCACATAATGTGATTATCGAATGCGCCGAACCTGAAGGACAAATGATTCGGCGTGTAACTAACATTAGAGGATAAGCCGAACTCTGTAAATTCGGCACATAACTGTTAAGCTATTCATTAAAACATGAAATTGACGGTGTCCATAACCCAATCCCAGCACCATTAAAAACAAAGTTCAGCACCTTAAAGCAAAGGTGTTTGCAACACCATAAAAGTGTACTTAAAACTTAAGAAAAAGTGTACCATAAAATTGTACATAAAAGGGCATTTAACCACGACCCCTCTTCTTAGTTCCACGACCACCTCTTCTTCCACCTTGGTCTTCATCTTCCGACGCATCATTACCGGGTTGGACGGTAGCACCAACTTGGCTTGTACCTTCACCAACTTGTCGAGACCTCTTAGTGGTAGGCCTTTGTTCGGGTTCCTCGGGTCCTTGTCCTTTGTTGATGATTGCATCCCACTTGTCGATGAGGTATTTTTGTTCTTCCACGGTCATTTTTGTTTTGCAACCAAGTTTGGCCTTCATTTTCTTCAACATCTCCCTACCCGCGGAAACCTATTTTTCATTTGAGAAAAACTTATAACCATGAGGTTGAAGACATTTTTACCATAACTAATATATGAAAACAGTATAAAGTGAAGTCATTCTTACCATAACCTTGAAAGCCTTGACTACATCTTCGGAAGTAGACTTGTTGGTGATCTTGATTGGCCTCGCCTTCCCCTTATCAGATATCTTTTGCCTTTTCTTATTGATAATGAAGGGATGAGAAATTTGGTTATACCAATCCGTATAGCCCGGATCCTCTTCACATGGATCATCAAGTAAAGGTGTTAACTTGGACGCATCTAATGTGTGATTGTCTAAATTATTCCAAAACCCAACGGTGGGATCAGGATCATACTTTGGTTCCCAAGATGAAGTGGTGCTTTTAGTTCCCTTACCACTCTTTGGTAACAACCTGAATTTCTCGTCAAACAAAGGAACCTTTTGGACACATCCTAATTGACGGAGTACTCGCCTAGGATCGTATATAACATAACCACCGGGATACCACAATGGCCCATGATACATACCTACCGGCATATCCTCATCTTCAACAACTTCATCTTCTTCATCTTCATTCTCATATGGTTGAAAAGCGACATCATCAACACCAAGACATTCTAACGTCTCTCTCAAACTTGCCACCAACTTCTTTTTGTTCTTTTTCTTGGAGTCCTCGTACGCGTACCGTGCTGCAGTTGGCTCAGTATCAACATAATCGACATCTTTCTCAAATACTTTGGCCAAGTTCAAAATTGGGAAATGTTCATATATCCACACCTGCATCCAAAGAACCACATTAAAAAATCAAAGGAATTGAATTGATAGAAACAAGTTTTACTTGAAAACATCAAAGTAAGACTAAAGTTTGCAAACTCAGAGAACTGTTCGGCTTATATGGATCAAGTATTATAAGCCGAACCAAGTAAGAAAAAACATCGGCTTAAAAGGTTTTATGGTTATAAGCCGAACCATACTCTGAAATCCCGAAAGTTACCTGGAGCAAAGTGAAGTTCCCTCCGATGTTTGTACTTGTCAACCTAGACGCGGTGGCAAGTTGGTCCAGCAGGTAAGCGAGCGTAGCCGTTCCCCAAGCAAACTTGTTACAATTTTCAAGATTCTTTACCAATTGGAGATAATTAGCATTTACCTTGTTTCCGGTAGTGTCGGGAAAGATGTCTCTACCAAGAGTATAAAGCAAGTAGGCAGTTCCGGTTTGCTTCACTTTGACGGGATCCATTATCAACAAACCTTGTGTGACTCTTTCCTTTGTGTTCTCAAACTCCCTTTTCAAGTTAGTCAACTTGATCTTCTTATTTCTGCCACCTGGTATGAAAACGGTATCGACATCTTTAACTGATCGACAAAACTCCAACTCAGTTTTCATTGAACCCCAACCAAGGCATTCCAGGTACAAAACTCCATAATTGATAGCAGGCCATAAAGCACTGGCTTGTACGTAAGCAATCACCTCAGGAACCTCTTCATCAAGACTCCATTCCGCTGCCCTCTGGTGTCTCAATACTCGGACTGCACGGTTGTGATCAGGAGTCTCATAAATTCTCTTCGCCCAAGAATCGACATAACCAATCAACACATTTCCTCCATCTTCCGGAAGACCATGAGGCAAACCATCTGATCGAGGTGTAATTACGTCATCTTTATCAGGAATGTGTAAACCAGTGATCCGTCGATCATCATCGTTCTTCTCTTTCTCGGGTTCTGCCACCTTCTTGTCTTTCTTGTCTTTCTTGGGTTTTCCTTGGGGTTGTGTTTCTTGATGAACTTCTTGATTATCATAAACTTCTTCATCTTCAGCTATTCCTTCTTCTTGTCTTTCAATTCTTACTTGTCTTTCAATTCTTACTTCTTCTAAAGTTCCTCCTCTACCTCTCGCTCCCAAGTTTTTCTTACCTCCTCCTCTAGGATCGGGAGTTTTAGAAGTAGAAGGTGTTACCTCCATCTTCTTCCTCTTTGTAGCTGCATTGGTCCTGACACAAGTATGAAAGTTATAAGACTAATTCGAACAACAAAGAGATTTGGAAAGCCAAAAACTTGTAAGAAAATAAGAAGGCTCGGCTTACCCGAAATAAAACATATGAGCCGAATCATGTCTTGAAATTTTTATTAGCTTACACAGAGAGTGGATCGGCTCATACCACAAAACAATTATAAGCCGATCCCATATATTCGGCTCACAATCGATATCGTCGAATAAGCCGAATCTATGATTATGAACTCAAACATGTATTCGGCGCAACATGATATAATATAAATAAGCCGATCCTACACACTTGTAAAATTTATGAAATTTTAACAATAATATTCGGCGCAACACTAATAATAAAGAATAAGCCGAATCTAGACTTATGAATCGAAACCTTTATTCGGCGCAAAACTAATACAACCATACAAGCCGATCCTAAGCACATGCAAAAATTCTGAAATTCAAACAACAATTATTCGGCACAAAACTAATACTACCATACAAGCCGATCCTACGCACATGCAAAATTATTAGCCGATCCTATATATTCGGCTCACAACCGATACCGTCGAATAAGCCGAATCTATGATTATGAACTCAAACATGTATTCGGCGCAACATGATATCATATAAATAAGCCGATCCTACACACTAGTAAAATTTATGAAATTTTAACAATGATATTCGGCGCAACCCTAATACTATCGAATAAGCCGAATCTAGACTTATGAATTCAAACATTTATTCGGCACAAAACTAGTACTACCATATGACCCGATCTTATACACATGCAAAAATTCTGAAATTCAAACAACAATTATTCGGCACAAAACTAATACTACCATACAAGCCGATCCTACGCACATGCAAAATTATTAGCCGATCCTATATATTCGGCTCACAACCGATACCGTCGAATAAGACGAATCTATGATTATGAACTCAAACATGTATTCGGCGCAACATGATATCATATAAATAAGCCGATCCTACACACTAGTAAAATTTATGAAATTTTAACAATGATATTCGGCGCAACCCTAATACTATCGAATAAGCCGAATCTAGACTTATGAATTCAAACATTTATTCGGCACAAAACTAGTACTACCATATGAGCCGATCCTATACACATGCAAAAATTCTGAAATTCAAACAACAATTATTCGGCACAAAACTAATACTACCATACAAGCCGATCCTACGCACATGCAAAATTTCTGAAATTCACAAAACATATTCGGCACAAAACTAACACCATCGAATAAGCCGATCCTAAATATAAGTCTCTGTGTCACCAAGTTCGGCTCAAAACGGATTTCAGATATACGCCGAGCCGTTCATATGCACTTTCAGGGTTCAGTTTCAAGAATAGCTCGGCGCACATCTAAGATTTGTTTTCCGCCGAACCATACCCTGTAACCGCCGCAGAAACATGATTTTGACGAATCAAATCAATCAAACCAATCAAAAACATCAAATACGAGATGGGTTTGTAAAACTAACCTTCTTATTCTCATTTGTGGAGTTGGTTCTTCTTCAATCTCTTCTTCCGGTTGATTTTGAGTTTCTTCTTCACTCTCTAAATCTTCTTCTTCTTCAATGGGTTGTTCAATCGCTCGATTAGAACGAGATACTGGCTTACGGCGAACCATTATATAGATGAGTTTAATCGTCGACTAAATTTTCACGAATCGACGATTAAATTTCCGCGATGATACGATGAAAAAAAAGGAAGAAGAAGTTGTGTTCGGCTGTGGAGGATGAGGAGGAAGAAGAAGGGGTTAAAACTATTTTTAGGTTTATGATTATAGATTTTTGTATTAGGGATAGGGATAGATTAGTAGTAATTTAGAGAATTTAAGGGTATATAGGTAATTGAACCACCCCATAGGGTACCCCTTATAAGATCACCCAAGTTAGGACTAGTCCTTTGCATGCCTTGAAAGTTTTAGGCATGCCCAAAATTGGTGTTCTAAAAATAACTTGGCTCTGGGTTAAATTTATTTCCCGATACCCAGGTTCTCAAAAACGAAATTCACTCCTCACTTAAGTTCACATCTTATTTTATTGTTTTGTTTTCTCAAAAATAGTGGAAACTATGATAAAAGAAAGAAAGAAAAATACACACCGAAGCCAAGGCAGCGAAATTACAAAACCCTTAATTGGAATGAGTTAGGATCCATGTGTCAAAAGAAAGTAAACTAGACAAGTTTATAGTAATATTTCGAGAAATGAAAATAAAATTATATGAAATATATGTGTTCATGAAATTTTATATTACGACCATGTTAGCATTGTATTTTGTATGCTCAACCGTTAATGGGTTGTAAAATAATGTATAATTTGCAATGAAAATGACATGTTTCCTAAATAAAATGTTACGTCTTCCGAAGGAAAATAATCATAAAAAGTTAAAAACCAAAGACAACGATACCAACCGTGGGAGTTGAAATCTCTTCAGCATCAGAATCTTTGTTGATTAAAAACATAAAGAAAGCCTTAAGAGAACCATCAAGTGGTCTGATGGTTCTCATTCTCTCTCCCTTGAAGGAGGTAAGGGTTCGAACCCTGGACCTTGTAATTGCTAGTAGTATTTAGGGGCCACAACTAACCACTAACCTAATTCATCAAAAAAAAATGCACTTTGAGATTATTTCATGAATAATGGCAGGCCAGTATTGGTAAAATTAGGCTAAGGCCCGACCCATGAGTTACCCATAATATGAAGACATTAATTAAAAGAAGTTTAAATCTAGGCCCCGAAATGTTAAAAGATGTGCATACCCTTATGCATACTATCAATCCCCTAATTAAATAAAATTTAAAACTAGGCCCCTAATTAAATAAAATTTAAAACCACCAACAACCGACCACCGTCCGCCACCCACCGCCAACTGCCACAACCACCACCACCACATATTGGAATGTATACCTAAAAGTTACAGATGCATATAGCTTGTGTAATCATAGGTTACACATGCATATTGGCATGTGTAATCAAAAGTTACACATGAATATGGCTTGTGTATTTTGCCTGTTAGACATCAAAAAATATGCAAAAAATAAAAGTTTCTTTATTATTCATTTCACTTACAATAATTTCCCCATTAATCAATTACAATATGTAAATCATCTGGGAGTTACACAGATTTTTGTCAAAGAAAAACATTGATAAGAAAACAATAGTTAATTCATAGTTTGATAACCAGAAAATAAAAAAAAATCCTAGACCTAGTATTCAAACTCTTGAACATTAATATATCAAAAATACTTGTGACGTCTGCAGAAAAAAAACAAAGATCAATTGCATTATTAAACCATGTTGGATTTCTTAGAAAGTCTGTCAATTCCTTTTCTTAACAACAGACTCGTGTGCACAGTGGTCAACCTTGCAAAAGTTGCACTCTTCAAGTCCCTTTTGTAGAAGTTATTGGCAACCTGAAGAAACAAGCATTCGACTTTAATGAGATTGAAATAACAGTACACATAGAAATGCAGAATCAGTTTCACATGCATCTGACTAATGCAATTAGGAATTACATATGTATCTGACTAGTGTAATTAGGAGTTACAGATGCATTTTGGCATGTGTAACTGAGAGTTACATATGCATATACCATATATAATTAGCATTTACACATGCATTTTGACATGTGTATCCAGCAGTTACAAAGATGAAACATACAGTGCCTTTACAGTAGTTAAAAATAATTGATCAAATATTAAAAAACAAGCAAGATTTAAACATACAGTTCCTTATTCTTAATCATACAATTTTAAGTTTTTGATCAATTAAACAGAAAAATGCAAATTTTCCCAATTAATTCCTAAGTGAAGTACCGGTTCTCGTCCAATTATATCATTCCCCGTACGTACAAATTCAACAATATGAAAACTGGTTACAAAAAACTATCCTCGACAATCAGTCACCAACTCACATATTCCTGCCAACTAAATTTGTTTATTGAGTACTCTGTAACATTTGGATATGGTAGAGTGTAAACAAGTGAAAATGGAGCAGAAGATACGCAATAGATTTAAAACAAGTTTAAAGATGCAGTCCACTCAGATTCCAGTCGCTTTTCAACAAAATTCGCTAATTTCTTCTCATAAAGTTCACAAAATTTAAAATGTTTCAATCAAAGATAAGCATATTAGATCAGTTTTGACCTAGAAGTATTCATGTAAGATATATAATAGCTAAGATAATTTAAAGAGATAATGGACACTTATATCCAATGTGATTCATTATGTAAATATAGATAATGATTACAGAGTACTTAGCAGTTACACATGTAATGGCTTGTGTAAACGGCAGTTACACATCCATATGGCATGTGTAATAAAAAAAGTTACACATCCATATGGCTTGTGTAATAAGCAGTTACATACCTTTGGGAAGATCTGACCACATAATGAATGTCGTCATATTTGTTAAAGTAGGATCCTTGTATTGCTTAGATTTTCCTGGTTTCTTCGCCTTCACCCATTTCTCAAAACATTTTAAACAGAAATTATGACTGCAAGGAGTCTGAAACAAGTAACAACCAAATTTCAACCAAAAACAATCCATCATTATTGTTCCTTTCTTTTTCTCAAATACGAAAAAAACAACAACAATTATCACATTAGATGAAGGCCACTTAAATTTTTACAGATCCAATTCGCATGTGTAACTAGAAGTTACACATATCAAATGTATGTGTAACTACTAATTACATATCCTTATAGCTAGCGTACTCGTAAAATTGGAAGGCATCCACTTAGCAGTTACATAATATTTTGAACAAATTTATTTTATGATAGTATTCATATTTAAATCAACTAAGTCTAGCAGAAACCATGTTAAGTTAGGTATTCATCAAACCAGTTAATTTTGTATGATGCCTGCATATGATTTCAAACAGAGATATGGACATATAGTTATATCAGACCTGCTTGCACCTTTGCATATAAGAAGAATCTGGCCATCCAGATCTTGCATAATTAGCTTTCTTTTGTTATTAAACTCCGATATGTTCAGGATTTTGTATTCCCTGCAAATGATTCATTTGATAACAAATACAATGAATCAATACAACATACACACACATGAACCAATGCCAAAAGAAAATCGGAAACGAATATTGTTCACTATTATTGAGGAATATCTTTCTCTGATATCAACAGTTGATTGGGTTCTTTTACAATGTCATCCAACTTAATGTGTAACTATGAGTTACAGATGCAACTGAATAGTGTAACTAGTGTTTACACACGCATATGGGTTGTGTAATTAGGAGTTACACATGCATGTAATTGGTGAATTATAATGAACGAAACTCATCATACATTATTTAAGTTTCAAACCAAATAAACACAGCCTAATTTTGAATGGGAAAAAGGAGATTAGATTGCAGTACCATTTTGATCTGGCTTGTGCTCCATCCAGAGGTAAGCGGTGTCTAAGCAATCCTTGTACATCAAGAGCTTCAGAATTGCTTTCATCTGATAATCTCAAACATCTCGATCTTGTCTATAACAGCTGGACCGCCTACACGAAATCACTTTCTATCATCTTAAAGAAACTGTTGTTTCTTAATGATTCAGTACAGACCACAAGCATCAACTAAAAAAAAATGTATGTAAAGCACAATATGGACCTGTCACCCCCAACAGGAGGTAGAACTTGTTCCAAAATATCTACTGTCTTTTGAATGCCCACCAAGTAATCTGCAATAGTACGACGTAAGATGTTATGAGCGAGTTAGAGATAAATTCCATATCATATCACACCTATCTAATACAGCAGGCTCAAATCGTTATATAAAACTTACTATACAACCTATCACACCCATATGATACATATTCTTTCTCCAGTTACACTAACTGCAATACCACCCCCATCACCATCACCGGCTCCATAATCCTCCTCTAAAACCTACACCTACACCTCCACCACTACCACCTCTTTCTACTATGTAAAATGACCTATTCAGTTATCAAAAAACTACAGTTTTATAAGTTTCATTAGCATTGCATTAAAAAACAAGTTAAGCAAACAAATACCATGGCTAGTAGCCAACAAAAACCATTTTCTTTCTCGGTTTCTGCCAACATAATGAAACTACAGTAGAAGATTGAACTGATAATGAAATTGAAGGCATAGTTTTATTAGAGGTACATAGCTCAGTATCACCAAATTGCTTATGTTGTTACTATTTAAACAACTTAAAACAAACTGTATGAAATCTATCAAGAGTAGATGAAATAAAAAAAAATTAATGACTGATGAAATTCAAATCAAATACATGGGTAATAGAGATGATGACTCGCTGATACCGAATCTCAAATCAGTTTTGGATCTCAACTAGAAATCGACAGTTAGGACGAGCTAGACGAAGAACAAATATGAAATTTTTATTCATAATTCTTTTTTTTTTCTTTTTTTTTTTTTTGAAAATTCAATCAAATAAAATCTCTCAATTAAAGCATCATGACAAAGAGAAGATGATACTTATCTGTATACATAGATCGCTGATGAATTAGTGTCGAATCTGTAGATCAGTTAGTTGAAGATTGTTTCTAGGATTGTAAATTCTACTGCAATGATGCTCCTCCTTCCCTGGTGGCTTTATCATCGCCATCGATGACAACACTTGTTCAAACTTTTGGATCTTTCCTATTTCGGAGAATAAAGCAGGAACAAATGGTTACAACAACAACAGCAAAATCATGCAATGAAAAATTGAAGAAACGTTGAAATTAATCGATTCAAACCTCAATTTAATCAAACCGGAAAAGCAAAATCGATTCTCTCTGCTCAAATAAATTTAATACCCTAGATTGTTTTTATGTAAGAATTGGAGAGAGTCTGATTTTTAAAAAAAAACTGGAGAGAGAAAATAAAATTAAAAATGAAAATATCTATGGTTTCCTGTGATATAAATAGGAAAGGGTAGAGTTGTCATTATCAAAATTCATAATATAAAATCATGGGCCAGAATTGAAGACAAATTTACATTTTGGGTCTAATAATAGCATTTTCCAAAATATGGAGTTGATAATAAATAATTATAGTATTTTTCACCAATCATAATGCACCTTCTGGGTCCGCGACTATGCCTCTTTCACCACAATCTGCTGTCTGATGACCTGCCGCTATCTAATAATCAGGGGTGCTTAACAAAAAAAATGGAAGAAAGGCTAGAAAATCTTTTACAGCTGCTGCTGTATTCATTTTTCTTCCCAACCAGACTTTGACTGTACCCAAACATCATTCTAACCAATTGATTTCTGGAGTTATATCACATTCCAGAGCTCATCTCTCAAAATCAATGGGTTTCGAAGCTTCTCAACTGAATCAACTCAACAGGTAATATCATCGTATCTTCTATAAAACCCTTGATTTTTTTTTTCTTTTTAATTTTTTCAGGAAATTAGGTTTTGGAATTAAAATTTTTATAGTCAGTAGTGATTATTGTTAAATTGAAAAAAGATTGATAAGTGATTATTGTAGTGATTGTAATACATATGATATATGAGATCTCAGTGCTGTCTTCTTTGAATTCCTTTTATTGAATACTGCCCCTTGCTTTTTCATGTAAATACCCACTGGAGGCAAGCTATCCTCAAGCTCTTTAGGTTGTTAATTTGAAATGGGGGATTTTGAAGTCCAGAATATTCGCAATATGTGTATACTTGCTCATGTAGATCATGGGAAGACTACCTTAGCTGATCATCTAATTGCTGGCTCTGGTGGTGGATTACTCCACCCGAAACAAGCCGGGCGGTTGAGATTTATGGATTGTCTTGATGAAGAACAGAGAAGAGCAATTACAATGAAGAGTTCTTCGATTGCTTTGGAATATAAAGGTTACTCTATCAATCTGATAGACTCACCGGGGCATATGGATTTTTGTGGTGAGGTATCTACAGCTGCGAGATTGAGTGATGGAGAATTGGTGTTAGTGGATGCGGTTGAGGGTGTACATATACAGACCCATGCTGTTCTTCGTCAGGCGTGGATTGAGAAACTCACACCTTGTTTAGTTTTGAACAAAATTGATCGGTTGATTACTGAACTGAAGATGAGTCCTATGGAAGCGTATACTAGGTTGCAGAGGATTGTGCATGAGGTTAATAGGATTGTAAGTGGATATCAATCTGAGAAGTATCTGTCAGATGTTGATTCTATGATTGCACGGCCTGTAGATGAGACGGGTGGTGATGAGAATTTTGAAGGTATGGAGGATGATGAAGAAGATACTTTTCAACCACAGAAGGGAAATGTGGCATTTGTTTGTGGGTTGGATGGATGGGGTTTCTGTATTAAAGAATTTGCTGAATTCTATGCTTCCAAGCTTGGAGCTAGTGTAGCTGCTTTGCAGAAGGCTTTATAGGGACCTCGTTATTTTAATCCGAAAACAAATATGATCCTGGGGAAGAAGCCTACTGGTGCAGGAAGTAAAACAAAGCCAATGTTCGTGCAGTTTGTGCTAGAGCCACTTTGGCAGGTTTATCAGGCAGCGTATGAACCTGATGGCGACAAAACGGTGCTTGGAAAAGTTATTGGCTCATTTCATTTGTCTGTTCCTCCTCGTGAACTAGAAAATAAGGATCAGAAAATAGTGGTTCAAGCTATTATGAGCCGTTGGCTTCCTTTGTCTGAAGCAATCTTGTCAATGGCAGTTAAGTGTATGCCTGATCCTGTTGCTGCACAATCTGTTCGAATCACAAGGTTACTTCCGAAGAGAGTTGTTCTGGACTACGCGGGTAAGTCTGATGTCCTCGAAGAAGCAGAGAATGTAAGGAAATCTGTTCAGGCATGTGATTCAAGTCCTGAAGCACCATGTGTTGCTTTTGTATCTACGATGTTTGCTGTTCCCATGAAGATGCTTCCACACAGAGGTCCCAACGGAGAGATTGTGAACAATAATCCAGACGAAGGCGGGGTTGCTGAATCAGATGAGTGCTTCCTTGCGTTTGCAAGGATTTTCAGTGGGGTTCTTTTTGCAGGGAAGAAAATTTATGTGCTTTCAGCTCTTTATGATCCATGTAAAGGGGAAGAAACAGTGCAGAAACATCTGCAAGAAGTTGAGTTGCATTCCTTGTATCTCATGATGGGACAAGGTTTGAAACACGTGGCCTATGCCAGGGCAGGAAATGTTGTTGCCATACGAGGCCTTGGTCATCACATCTTGAAGAGTGCAACTCTTTCTTCGACTAGAAATTGTTGGCCATTTTCAAGTATGGTTTTCCAAGTTGCTGCTACTCTGCAAGTTTCTGTTGAACCAACAAATCCAAGGGATATGGCCGCACTTACAAAGGGTCTGCGGCTTCTTAACCGGGCAGATCCATTTGTAGAGGTTAGTGTTTCTTCCACAGGAGAACAAGTGATTGCAGCTGCAGGAGAAGTTCATCTCGAGAGATGCATAAAGGATTTAAAAGAGAGATTTGCAAGGGTTAGTCTAAATGTCTCAAAACCCCTAGTCTCCTATAAAGAGACCATTGAAGGGGATGGATCCAATTTCCTTAAGAATCTGAAGCTCTTGATTGGTAGCTCAGGTTGTGTAGAGAAAACAACTCCCAATGGTCGATGTGTTGTGCGAGTGCAGGTAGTAAAGCTTCTGCCAGCACTGACAAAGTTGCTTGATGAAAGTTCTGATCTGCTTGGGGAAATTCTAGATGGAAAACCTGAGCAGAGAAGCAACAAACTGTTGGCAACACATAAAGAAGACAATTTGGTGTTAGATGAGAGTCCAGTTAAAGCACTTAAAGAACGGATGATGGATGTTGTGCAAGATTATGTTGCAAATGAAGAGCTCGACAAGGATAATTCTGATAAATGTACAAATGTGTGGCTTCAGTTGCTGCAGAGAATCTGGGCTCTTGGACCTAGGCACGTTGGTCCTAATTTTCTTCTTGTTCCAGAAAAAGAAGAGAATGATGATCATTCAGTTCTAATTCGAGGTTCTCCTCTTGCATCTCAAAGATTAGGGTTTGTTGATAAGAAGACTAGTGATGAAGATGTGGATTTTGAAAAATCTACAGAAACAAGCAGTTCGCTCTTTATGGAGGCAGAGAGTCTCAAGAGCAGTGTTTTATCTGGGTTTCAGCTTGCTACTGGAGCTGGACCATTATGTGATGAACCTATGTGGGGCTTGGCCTTTATTGTTGAAGCTAATGTTATTGCAGTGGAGAATCAATCCAGTGGATCTGATGTTTCTACTCAACTAGCAGATCACTATGGCATCTTCACTGGACAAATAATGACAGCAGTGAAAGAAGCATGTAGGACAGCTGTGCTTCAGAAGAAACCTCGACTTGTAGAAGCCATGTACTTTTGTGAATTGAACACCCCAACTGAACATCTGGGCTCCATGTATGCTGCTCTGTCTAAGAGACGTGCCCGAGTTTTGAAGGAAGAGATGCAACAAGGGTCTTCTTTGTTCACAGTGCACGCATATGTGCCACTTACTGAAAGCTTAGGGTTTGCATAGGAGCTTCTTGGAAAGAAATCTGGAGCTTCAAGGGCGCTACTTGTATTTAGTCACTGGGAAGAGCTTTCTGAAGATCCTTTCTTTGTACCTAAGACAGAAGAAGAAATCGAAGAGTTTGGTGATGGTTCTAGTGTTCTGCAAAATACAGCTAGGAAGCTTATTGATGCAGTAAGGAGGCGGAAAGGTCTTCCTGTGGAAGACAAAGTAGTTCAACATGCCACCAAGCAGAGGACACTATCTCGAAAAGTATAAAGATGGTGGTTCTATTGATGTATCTGGACCTCTAACAGAACCGTAAGTTGTTATATTGTTTTGTTGGAAGATGGGAAAAGAACAGGGTATTCAGTGGTACATACATGTCACCAGTGTTTTTTTCAGTGTTACAGATCTGATAACAAGAATTGAGCATCTGACTTTGAAAAACAAAAGATGGATGCCAAAGTTGGTAAATGATGGCTACAGTAACTGCAGCGTATTTCAAGTAACATTTGATTATGGAGATAACTCAATATTCTTCACGCTGTAAGTATACACTGTTCATTTCTGCTCGTAATTTCGTCTTTTAGAAATGTTCTCATTATTGGGCTTTATCTGTCAAACTTAGTCATTCTAGGTGTCTAATGCAAAACTGTTTCCCTTAGCTCCAGCCTCTAAGCACCAGATTAGTGACACTAGTTTGTATCAAGGTTAAGAGGATATACTCGATGATGAACTTGTGTACTCCATTACATGTATGACTAGATTATAAGGACATTCCTTGTGCATAACATGTGTCAGTTAAAATACCTTCGGATATAACACCCACATACAACAAAAAATAGATACAAAATGAAATTTTTGTCAGGTACCAACTTGCGTTAATTAGAACCATTGGTGCAGGAGTTTGGTTTATAACTCGGGTTTGAATCATGGTTTGATTTGTCAAATAAGAACAGCAAAATCCTCCAAACCCATTTCATTAGTTCCCAAAACCTGAAAACGAGAAACACATCATTTTCTGTGTATTGAGGGAAGTTTTGTGATTCCGTCAATTCACAGCATTCTATACTCTGGTGATATTTTCCATTTTCATGTTTGATCCCAGACTTGTTTAGGATGTTAAAGATACTAGAAACACTTGCTTTATACTGAAAATCCTTTGACGTAGAACCTGCGTCAAATCTTTCATGCTCATTTCTTATTACCTTAACTTGGAAAGAGCTAGTGTTGAACTTAGTTTCCAAACCAGGATTCACTGCATAAGAACATTAACCTGGAATGTACTTAACTTCTCATTTTACATTTGATGGGTCATGAGTTAGCCATTTGAACATACTTATATCTTGTATAAAGACAATGAATCTACTGCGTTGAAACATTATTATCCTTCCTATTAAAAAAAGAAACATTATTATCCTCTACAAATGTGATAATATATTATCTATTTAAAACTTATCTAAACCCCCTCAAGTTATCTTCAGAAAATAATGACTGGGAACTGTGACTAGTCTAAAAGCCATCAGCTTCTGAACCTATAAGGGAAGACTTGGTTGAAGTCTTCTGCTGTCAGTACTAAGAAACAAAGGTAACACAATCAAGAAGAAGAAGAAGAAGAAAGACTAGTAAAAGTAAAATGTAACCGGATTATAATAATCAGTTTGCTGTATGTATGTTCTATAGTTTGTATGAATCACACTAGTGACTGTAAGTAATTTGATCATTCTAAGTAACACAGGCACTTCACCAGCCACTTCTAGGCTTTGTATGCATCCTGGTAGAGCTAACTCACATACTTCACCATCCATTCTAGGCTTTCTATGCATTCTGGTAGATCGTCGTTGTAGGTTCTGACGTGAGTCTGCAACATCAAATTCAATGATTCAACCATATGAAACAAAAATTAGTTTATATTATATACACATGAAATCAGTATACTACATCTAAAATACAGGCCTATTTTTGTGTGTCTAATAGTCCGCACAACACCCTTGATTGATTAAGTGTTGCTCTGTTGACCTTGTTTTGGTAAGTTCACACATACATCCATAAATACTGAATCCTCAATTTTGAAGTAGAGACTGCATTGCCCATAATATTGTGAGTGGAGTTTTAATAAGGAGGATATATAACAATACCTCCATGATGAATTGGCAGGAGGAATCCTTATTGGATACCAAGGCTGAAAGAATGACCAAACCGGCGGCAACAGTTGATGGCCAGTAGCACAGCAGGTCAGGGTCCATCAAAGACAGAACTGCAAGATACTTGGCCGTGTCCTCCATTTCCTGATCCGCTCTTGCTGCTTTCAGATAGAACCTAGCAACATTTGGTCTTAATATTCTCAGAACTGACAGTGTGAAATAATAATCCTTACAGAATCATGGACTAAAAACTAAATGGTCAGGGATAGGCCAGGATGGGCGCAGACAGGTGCAGTGGTCTCACTACTATGAAGAATATAAACAAGTGACAGGAGGGGAAGGTAACAATACCATAATAGGTTGTAAGTGGTGGGCAAGAAACATTGGAAGTTGAGGATCTCTTGAACTAACCACTCCATGGCAACAACTTCACACCTGCTATACACATCGCTCCCAATCTGGAATGTCTTTTGCCTTATACTGCGGACATTTTTGTACAGAAACATATCAATTGCAGACAGTATAAACTATAATCCTTCTGATATGAATAACAGGTGTTCATGTGATCGAGTAATCCATGCCAAAAAAGGTGAATAATCGTTACCAGTTGTACATCTGATTTTCTTCGATTCTTGTGGCCAAGGTGAGGCAAGCAATTCCAAGCAGTTGAAGCTTCCTTTTGGTTTTGAAGAAGCCTTGGCTTAAAAATCTGTCCATCAGGCTTACACATAAGAACACTGTCTCTAAATTGAGCTCCCTGAGACCTGATTCCTGCATAGTTTGATTCATTCATTAATGTACTGAAATTAAGGAGGAGATCAGAGATTCATTTCACTGAAAATAACTTCTAATTACTGAACTTACATCGGTTATCCAGTTAACAATTGCTTGCCTCTGTTGAAGAAGAAAATCTCCATAGTCTGTTGTTGTGTAATAATCTTCGAAGTAATCTTTTAGAATCACATGATTTCTTTCTCTGCGTCTGAATTTGGTGTAACTATCTTCATGATTTTCATCTTCAAATTTCAAATACTGAAAATGAAATCAAAAAGTAAAGTAAATTCAGATCAGAAAAGTTTGTGTAGATTGGAGATTCTGAAATATCATAATCAAGTATGAATTCGAGAATGAGATTATGTACTTACTGTGAGTTTCTCGGAATAGTCTTTGTGGATCTGTGAAGAGATTTTGCAATCTGAAGAAGCTACAAAGCTTAATCTGGAGAATTCCTTTGAGTATTCAGTAAGAAATGAGTAATAAGTAGTCGGATTTAAATCTGATCCTTGAGAAAAATCAGTTTGAGATTCAGAATCGTAAAGTGATGATCCCACATAATCTGAGAATTCAGAATCTAGATCGGAAATTGTCTTTGAGTAATCTGATTCTTCAGCGCCATAAGAATACTCTTCAGAACAAACGAGTTCACAGTCTGATTCAAAGTCTTCAGGTTTTTGATTGATCGCTGTTGATTCTGAATCGGCGAATTTCAAATTCGATTCAACTTTACAGTAATTTCTCGACAAATCTGAAATTGACGCCACCGGAGCTCTGATTTCATCACCGACGAATTCATTTTCATTTTTCAATTCGGAATTAGATTTTGGAACAAACATGATCTCTGAAACACTTTCACCTCCTTGAATTTCCACCTTGGCTTTCTTAGCAACTGAATCATTACTAGTAAATTCCTCCTCCGATTTGGAATTTTTCCTTGAGTTTTTAATCGAAGAATAAACTGATTGAATACAAGAAGTTTCAGAGAAAGAGATTGCTTCAGAAACATTACGATTATTACCTCCTTCATCATTTTCATCAACTTTACGAGCTCTACTTTTCCATTTTCTCCCGGAAAACTCATCGCCGGAGAATACTACACCACAAGAATGAGATTCTGATACCTTCTCCGTTGCCGTTTCTTCAATCTCCTTCTGTTTGTAGCAATATCTAGTGAGGATTCTTCTATCATCAGAACAATTTTCAGTTTTAGAAACTACAACTTGTTTCTTCTTCTGCTCCTGCTGCTGCTTCAGGGAAAGTTTAAACTCTTGAAGCGTTTCAGATCCAACTGAAATCAAGTTTGATGTACACGAAATCTCATCTGGAATCAATACTGATGATACCTCATCGTTTGGTTTACGCTTTTCTACTCTGTATAAAGAATTTGAAGAAGATTCACCGAGAATTGGAGAGATCTGAAAACGTTTTCGACGAGGAATCTTTGATCGGAGCTTCTTCATTATTGATACTGGTTCGAATTTTTGATTCTTCTTTGTAAAATTACTTTTCTCAGACATTCTACTCTCAATTGCTTTCATTATCTTCAGTTGCAGAAGAAAATCTCGATGAATCGGTTTCAAATTATTTTCAAAATGAAATAAACCGCGAAAACTGAGAAGAGAATCTGAGGAGAGAGAGAGGTTGTACTGTTTTAAAGAATGAAATTGTGGGACCATGTGACATCATGGGGGCCAACTGACCCTCTTTCTCGTGCTGCGGAAGCCACTGATACTCTGAGAGACCGAGTATGCATCATCTCTGGAATGACTGTATGAGACATTGGAATACTGACACTCAGGGAAACATACGAAATGGGATACGTAATAGTTTTATACGGATTCGTAAAAGTCAAATATGATCAAAATTTCTGTCAACTGTTCATGATTCGACAGTAATATGTAGCGGCGTATGAATATGTATAATTATTTTTAGAGATATGAATTTGGCATACAAAATTTGACATACATTAACATGTTACAAAATTATTTTTAATATAATCTCCTTAGATACTCCTTCCTCCGTCTTAAATTAATTGAGCTAGTTGTAGTTTGCACAATTTTAAGGTAAGGAGAAAAATGAAGTATGTTTAAGTATTTTTTTACAATTATACTCTTATGTATAATAACAAGTAAAACTAAGAAATGATTTATCTCTTAAACTATACCACGGTTTTTCGTCAATTTTATACGGTTGAAAAACATTTTAAAACATCTACGTAACGAAT
This sequence comes from Papaver somniferum, assembly GCF_003573695.1. Classification (NCBI taxonomy): domain Eukaryota; kingdom Viridiplantae; phylum Streptophyta; class Magnoliopsida; order Ranunculales; family Papaveraceae; genus Papaver; species Papaver somniferum. The sequence goes on along the minus strand of NC_039365.1, from coordinate 3,156,290 downwards.
ATAAACATGACTATTAAATTATAAATATTTTTTATAGTAATAATAATCAATTAAAAGGGTAGTTTTATAGATATCTCATTGATTAGTGAAATAACTCAATTATTTATGGGAAAAAATTTAAAACCAAATAGCTCAATTAATTTTGGACGGAGGGAGTATAATTTAATAATTGACATGAACTACATATGTGATATACACTCCGCAAATAACATGTACGTTGGTGGTATTGGAATCAGATTGGTGTTTGCAAAATTTTAAAGGATCGGGATCAGCTAACAAATCATTTTGACAAAACTTCTTAACAAAACTCATCAACCATATGATACAAAATATCGGACAGCTTACATTTATGATGACATGGCACCAGATATACTTTTATTCTATGTTTGGTTGTGAAACAAACTGTAAGTTTAGGAATGCAAAAACCTAATACAAACCTAATGTCGGTCATCATCCCTTTAGTCGTAGTTATCTTCTACTATTTACTTGATTGAATTTGAATGTCCATTATCTAGTCACATCCTCCATCTAACGAAATTTCTTCAACACGGCTTCCATTTATTTATACTTTTATAGATGATGATTTACAATTTTCTTATTATAGTCAGTTGTGTATAAACATTTAACAGGAAATTAATTATGTTTGATTGTCACTAGACATGCATAAGAGCTTGATTTCAAGGGGAAAGATTAAATCTTTGATTGGTATTCAAGTTTTCATATGACTTTTTTTTTTTGTTATGAAGGCGATGATCGTTATGTTTGATCCCAGCTAACCATTTATGATCATCAATGTAAATATAAATCTAGAGTTGACAACATGATTACTCAATTGAAACTATCATCAAATACTATTGACACTTGTTGAATAATCCAAAGTTTCTTCCGATCATATAACACCATGTCCACTTTACTTTGCACATACCCCATTGTTCTGGACTATTAGGGCTAGAGTTTCTGTTCAATTTAGGGTTCGAGTTTTCAGTAATTAATGATGGATATAGACTGGGGAGAGAAACGCAGAAAGGAAGTGATGGAGATATGAATTTTAATTTCCGTCCCTTATGTTTGTTCACCACCAAACACAACCCAAACCTAAAAATCCTGTCATGTAATCAAAGATATTAGCCATTAGATATATAAGATCAAACGGTTAATGTGTTTTGTCAAAGGTGTTTCTCAAAAGTTTTTATTAGCCGATCCCCACCCAATTTTAAAAATAAAATATATAATAAAAAATGATATATAATTTAGTAATGATGTGGCAAAGTATCCGATGATTGCTTTTCCTATGGACAATCCTGGATTACCCGAGCAACATTTTAAGAGAGAATCCGATGATGGTTACGTAACAATTTTATTGTTGAAATAAGTATTGGGTTTTGTTTCACGAGCAATTTCCGTGAGGTTAAATTTTGATCTAGCATTTTTTCTTTTCTGTTTGGTAAGTAATTTAGTTTTACAGCTTATTGCCTTTAATCCTGGCTCAAACTACGACAATTTCATGTCAGAAGACACAAATCAGAATAATTTTGCTTCATTTGGGGCTTAGTGAAATTAGAGAGATATGTATGAATGAAGTTGCTCGTATTGAGGTCCCAAGCAAGAAACTTAACTAACTAAAAAGAAGAAGAATTCAAACTAAACCGAAGTAGAATATCCTTTATATCTAAGGATTTATATTCTTGTTATTAATTAGTATTATTTTAGGTAATTCTTATTTTTAGAATTTATTTATTTTAAGAAGTTATTTAATTCTAGAATTATTTATTTTTCAAGTTAGGTTAGTTAGGTTTAAAGTGTATTTTCTCTGTAAACAGGAGATAAGATACAATATTTAATGCAATCATATTTTCTTTACAAATTTTCTATTTTTATTATCAAATTTCATTGTTCACGCTTCCGTTCTACGTACCTAAGCTTCGAATCCCGGTCCTTAATTTCTTTTCATTTATTTTATTTCTTTAACCTTTGGACTCTTCTACTTTATCAAGATCGCTGCATCTCTTCTTCAGAACTCTATTATCAACTATCTTTTTATTTTTAATCCAAACCACATAAAAAAAAAAAAGAAAAAAAAAAGAGGAAAAGATAACATCGTCTTCTACTTTACCTTTTAATCTTTGCCCAATTTCCTTCCTTACCTATCTTCTTCTTCAACTTTTCTAATTTCTGGTTCAAATTTATACCTTATCTTTTCTATAAAATTCTTTGAAGACACACTGTGCGTTAACAAATAGAAACTCAAGCCGCGATTTAATGTCAACTTGCAGAATCTCAAACCGCAACTCAACGTTAATTTAAATTAATGAATAATTCTTATTTAGTTGGACCGAAATGATGCTCCCTCAACCTCGTGATAATGAAGCAGATCCAAATTATCGTTTTGAATCATAATCAACCCAGACAGTAATGAAGTTAGCCAACATCAAATCCTGACACACAAAAAACATTATTACCTTCTTGGGAGTCACCTAATAACCAAGTTAAACCTTTTTGTTCCCCGATTATTAAATATCAAAAGTACTACGGGAGAATACGAGAGAATACACAGACCATTACTTATCACGCCATTAGATTTTGTATTCGACGTTCTATTGCGTAATATATTATTTGACCAATAACTTATTCAAAGTATATTATTCGATGGATGGGTCATTTACAATATATAGTAAACTCGAGGTCGACTTATATTCAAAATTGTGGGCATGATATAGGAAGTGTGCTTCGGTATATTATCGATTCAAGGCGAATTCGTTCTAAGATGGCGGGCCTAATGTAAGGCATCCTTTAGATTTAGGATTAACATTTTTTTTTGTTAATCATTATTGTTCTAAGAAATTGTTATTTTTGGAATTCATTTATTTAAAGAAGATATATAATTTTAAAATTACTTATTTTCCAAGTTTGGTTAATTAAGCTTAAGTTGTATTATTTTCTCTATAAATAGGAGACAAGTCCAATAAAGTTTATGTAAGGATCTGTAAGTTCATCAACACTATTTGACCGGTCGAGAGACGATTTAACCGTTAATAACTTGATAAATTAAATATGAACAATAGTTTAGTCATTAAACTAGTATCATTGGATAGGACTTGAAAAATTATGCGAAATGGACTACTTGAGCGCGTCATTCGGGTACCGGACAAAGAAAAATCATCTGATTAGCATATGAAGTGGAATAGTCATTTTATGGTAAAGGATGTAAGGGAAACCAAGTTATATACTTGTGGAAACCATTATCCTAAATAGTATGTTTATTCCATGGGCTGCCAATATCCAATTGGATGAGTGCTTTAGAAATAATTCATTTGGTAAACTCAAACCAATTTTGAAGATATATTCATTTTTATCTTTTTTTTCCTTTTACTTCTTCTGCTCTTCTCCTATTTTATCTAGTGATATCATCTCAAAAGAAGTGAACTTGATTTTTTATAAGTGATTTATAGAAGTTTTGTTAGAACATTGCTCGGTCAAATTTACAAGTGTTGCTATCTCAAGCTTGTTGTCAATTTAGTTGCCAAAACTATATATTGATTTCTAGTCTAGAATGAGTTAAGTATCAGATTAGGATTGAAGTGTAGTTGAGAAATGAACATCACGGTTGTAGCTGCCCCCAAATCTAGGAGATGACTAATCCAAGAGATTAACTAAATAAATAGGCACTAAGAATCTAAATCATTTGCTTAAACATTCAATTAAGAAATCTGCTACAAAACTTAACACAAAAACTAGCCCCTCTCTGAGATATATATGTACAAGAACTCCTCTCAAATGATACATATACAATAGTCATTTGGTTTACAAATATAATATACAACGTAATAAACATTATCGAAGTTAACCAACTAACGAACTCAACCCTCGAAGCTTTCGCTGCGCAACTTTAATCTGTCTCTAAAACTGAAAGTGGGAATGGGTGAGCACATCATCCCTAAAAGGGGTGCCCCGTAGAAATAACATTTAACTTTCAAGTAATCATGGGAAAGATCTGGAAAACAATACATGTTTTCCCAAACAATAAAAAGAGACCAAGTCACTGAAATAAACAAATATGTATATGGACAAACTCCTTCTTCAAACAATGTATATATTGGTGTCAACCGGTTCCACACCTATTAGGTAATATTGTGGTGTATCGCGCTAGCCATATCATAAAAGCTGAAAGTAAGCAGGTATAAATGTGAAGGAGTGTATCCTATATACCACAGGTGAAAATTCTATAAAGTTGTAGATATTTATAAGTCCTATCTATGGACTATAGAACCAACCGAATTGAATTAGTAAACATTTATATGTGTTAAAGATCGAAAATGAAAAGGTATAAAACCATAAACGGGCTTAGAACCATTAGATAGTTCACTTAGCCTATACTAGAAAATTGTATGACAATATGTTATGAGCCTTGTATGAGCCTTTTGGATAGATTCTTAGAGTTCTTGTGTGATTAAAAATTAGTCTATATTAACAACGATCTATTCAAAGGATGAATCAGTGGATCGTGGATATTGAGGTAGGCGTGGCTTGTCATATAAGAGGTGTGAATTTACATTTAACTCTTTTGTAACCGTTGTTGTTTCTTTTACAAAAGTCTATGTTTAACAAACTCATGCATTGTTTAGTTTGCATTACGATCGTTCTGTTGATTTTTTTAATCTTTTCATGGTTTGGAAAGGATCTGTAAGGTTTTGTTTGTCATTATGAATTTTTATGGGAAATAGAATTTCCACCTGTGGTATATAGGATACGATCCTTCACATTTATACCTACTTACTTTCAGCTTTTATGTTATGGCTAGGACGATACACCACAATATTACCTAATAGGTGTGGAACTGGTTGACACCAATATATACACTGTTTGAAGAAGGAGTTTGTCCATTTACGTGTTTGTTTATTTCAGTAACTTGGTCGCTTTTTATTGTTTGGGAAAACATGTATTGTTTTCCAAATATTTCCCATGATTACTTGAAAGTTAAATGTTACTTCTAATGGGCACCCCTTTTAGGGATGATGTGCTCACCCATTCTCACTTTCAGCTTCAGAGAAAGATCAGAGTTGCGCAGCGAAAGCTTCGAGGGTTAAGTTCGTTAGTTGGTTAACTTCGACTACGTTTATTATGTCGTATATTATATTTGTAAACCAAATGACTATTGTATATGTACCATTTGAGAGGAGTTCTTGTACATATATATATATATTTCAGAGAGGGGCTAATTTTTGGGTTAAGTTTTGTAGCAGATTTCTTAATTGAATGTTTAAGTAAATGATTTAGATTCTTAGTGCCGCTTTATTTAGTTAATCTCTTGGATTAGTCAGCTGCTAGCTTCGGGGATGCTACAACGATAGTCATAATTAAATTTCTACACGTTAAAGGTGAAGATCAACCGAAGCTTTTGGAGAACTCCTTCAACAAAAGGTAAGTGAAAACTAAACCACATATTTCTCAAGTTATATTCATCTTTCTATCTATGAGAAGTTGTCACATAACTAATTAGACTATCATGAGAATATCAAGGATTTCGAATCAAGTTTATCTTGTGTCTGTATCGTGTAAACGGGTTCTATACATGGAATTCATAGATATCTGATTGTTGTTTATAATTTATGCCCATAGTCTCCAGGGACAACAAGGAAAAAAAAAAGGCAAGCCGAAATGATATATAAGAAGTAATAAGATCTTGATTCCCCTTAGAGTCTGGAACCTCATCGAAAGGGAGGTAAAAACTTGGATACTAAACACCGTGGGGTTTCGGCAAGTAAACCCATAGGTATCCACATCAATGAACCAAAACCTCAAGCGGATCTTCCACCAAAAGATGAATTTGATTATGATACACCCAATGAAGAAGAAATGAACCAAGAAAAAAACTAGTGACAAGGAAGTTAATGAAGAAGGAGGAGGAGGAGAAGTTCAAGAAAAAGTTCAACAAGAAGGTAAAAAACATACTTCAAAGAATAAGAAAGGAGACCACATGCCGGACCCGAAGAAGATGTTCCCTCGCATCCCTACTGATTCGCTTATGGGTTACCCGGTGATGAATGACAAATGTTATTGGGGTATAAAGAGAGTTGGGATGTTGTCTTCTTCTGTACCACAGTAAATATCTCAAACTAATTATGTTATTTAAGATAAAACTTATTATCAGTTTATTGTTTTGATTATTGTTTATTAGTTTTTTCTTTTAGGAACACGCCGATGCGTTATATATATGGAGCTAGGAACATCGGTGAATATGATGACCTTATGGACAGTGGAAAGAATAAAATCTGACTAGGAGAAGTACCAGAAGTAATCTAACTAGTCGATTTTATGGGGTTTTTGGTTGTAGTCGACAATTCGGTTGTTGGATATGGAAAACCTCTTGTTTCCGTATTCACCGAGAGATTTTACGGGGAAACAAATACTTTTCATCTTCCGCTTGGTGAAATGACGATAACTCCAGATGATGTCAGTTGATTACCTTCATAAACATAGCAGGTAAAGTCGTAAGGGGGGAAAGACTACGCGAATGAGATTGGGTGGACATAATTTATGAGTTCACCAATATTGTGTTCGGTTGTGGTGAGGAGAAGACCGTGTCAGAGATACAGGTAGGTCAAAAAAAAACAGAGGATACTCCATCTTTCGATCTTGAGGGACCAATTCATGGGAATAAAGAAGATTCGTGCACATGGAAAAGAGATGACTAAGGAACATATGGAAGCTACAACAACCGCATAAGTACTCTACATTTTTGGAGTTGTTATCTTCCTCGACGTTTCCGCTTCCCGCGTGAATATATACCAAATCTATTTAGCTGTTGCAACCATTTCACAAAGTTGTCGACTAATCTATGGGTTATGAAATCCTTGCACACCCGCTGAACGAGTTTTAAAAGTCTTATATGGCTCGAAGCATCCAAATCGGAAGGAATACGTCTCTTCTGCGAGTGTGGATATATTTGCACTTCCTAGAGTTTTCTGAAAGGAATTCTCTGAACAAGCAGCGAGACGGTTCATGTTATGGAAACACCCTTCAACGGTAAGCTGAAGTCCCCCAAAGAGGAATATCTGGAGTTGAAACACCAATTGGATAACTTGACAATGAACGACGTTGTCTTTCACCCTTACAAGTCGGATTATGCTGAAGGAATGGTGGTTGGGTGCGAAGACCAATGTTATTTTGTCCCTTTGTTTCACCCCAAATGGTATGTAATGTACAACCCGACGAGAGTCGCAAGACAATGTGGCAGTGTAAAAGATATCCCAGCACCTGGAAAGTATGAATTGGTTATGAAAAAATGTAAGTATCTCGATATCGATATTGAGGTTGTTCACGACCCTGAACCATCATCTACGAATTGGGATAAGAGAAGGTACCACATCCATAAGGCGGGTGGATACCCCAAAACAGATGATGATGCAACTCTAGATTACATGCCATGATACCTCCATGTTTCGGATACTCGAGTAATACGAGTAGATGAGAGGCCCCAAATCTATGAAAAATAAAAAAATAAAACTATTGAGTATTCAGTGCGCCTTGTTACTCAATTATGGTTTTGTTAATGGTTTTAGCATGATTTGTTGATTTTTGTTGTTTACAATGAAAACAGAAAAGATGAATTGGGCGTTTGATAAATAAAGCATGTCTATATATAAGGGAATGAGTAAAGGCCGAGGAGAATCAACAAAATATTAATGAATTTAACAGTATGTAATAAATGCGGGTGCAAAGTTTGGGGAAGCGGTGGAGAATACAAAGCACAAAAGGAAGAAAGTCATTGCGAAAAGGAAATCTCAGGGAGAATCGAGCTCCTTCCAACATGATATCGACGAAGAAATATTTCCTAATCGAGGACGAGGTGTTCTTGTTCGTGGACGTAAAAGTGTCCACGGTGGTCGTTGTGGGTATGTTGATAATGATGAAGATGATGAGTAATAAATGAATTTTTTTTGTCTGTACCTATGGATAATTACGAAGTCAAAACTTATGTATTAAACTTATGTTTGTTGGTCGGACTATGTTAAGTTATGTTCGTTAGTTTATGAATGGATGCATCTAGTTAGTTTTAAAATTGTTGTGCTTGCTTAAGATGTGACAAAAGAACTACAATTTGGGCGGAAAATGTAGGATTCTAATAGTTTATTCAGTGACAATCGGATTATGTCTTTTCTCCAGTGTTACAATTTCATAATCGGTCTTTACTGTTTACCAAATATACCGAGAAGTTTATTTACTTGTTTTTTCATGGTTCAAAATCGGTCTACAGAGACATAGTTAAAGGCTGATTCAAAATAATAATAATATACAAAATTTTGACAACCAACCACAATTGGTCTTTGTGGTAACACATATAATATGATTCTTGTAAGCAAATGTCAATATTTTTATATTTTTTTTTTTTTTTGACAAGAATCAGATTACGTGGGCTTTCTTATGACCCGATTATGACATGACGGATTTTATAAGATTTTGCAAGGTCAAAATCGGTCTATGTGGTTATAGTTAAAAGCCATTGTCTAAATTGAGTTTAAAAAAAATAGTTGTTAAGTCTTTATCTATATAAGGACAACCTCCTTCTCAGGCACATTTTGCCCCAAACTTGCAACTTTAATCCATTCATACTTCATGTACTACTCTATTAGACCTTGGAAAATGGAATGTATTCCTGAAGAACATATGCAGCTCATGAAATCGTTTATTCTCGCCTTCCACGAACGTCATAATGAACTATACTCAATGGTTTGGAAGAGATTCAAAGAGTTCTATTATGAGCGCACCACGAATCTGAAAATCCGTAGATGGAAAGACTTAGTGTTTTGATTCGCATACATTAAAAGTGTAATGCGAGAGCAAGGTCCGCCCTGATGTTTTGCTGCCCCAAAGAAGATCTAAAAAGTGTTGCCCCTTCTCATAAAAAAGACAAGTAATTAAGAGCATGAGGTGGCATGTAAGTTGTGCTACCATCATTTCCTAACTGAAAATCAAAAATTGGATTCAAAATCAAGCTTAGAATTTGAATGATATATGATTTTTGATTGATTTGGGAGTTTTATTTTACTGTGGATGGTGGCTCATGGTAAAAGTGGTGTATAGAAGGAAGCAGGAAACCACAAAGAAGACGATAGTTTTCTAAAGAATCCGAGAGAAAAAACTTGACCTCTGATTCTCTGAAACATAAGACTTCTTATATATTTAGCAATAAACTATTCAAGTAACTCCATATTTAAAATATGCCTCCTAAATCTCTTGATACACATCCCTTTTTTTTTGGAAATGTCACGATTTAATCCTTCATTAATATCTTTAATACAAAACCATCCCTACGAAAATATACTAATTTTTCCGACCCTCTTCCATGATGCCACAAAATCAACCTTCGTTGACCTCCCCTCGGGACCGACACTGTGCAAAAGTATGTTAAGGTCAGAAAAATTGTGTACGACCAGCATCCACAAGATCCTCTTAGTGAAAAAATGAGTAATACCAAATTGTTATACATATCTTGTAGTTTAATTTTCGCACCCTAACATGCAATTCATTTAATTTCAGCTGGAACGATTCAATGGCTTATGTGAATTTGTAATGGGAAACAAAGTTCATTCACCATAAGGAATATGTAATGTTGTACCGTCATGCTCGAAGGTTCATTGACGATGTATTGATGTGCAAGATTCAACAATTCACATACTAAATTGTCCTATGTAATGTGCTAATTTCATGAACTGAGTAATATGCCTATGAATGATAATTTTGTTTATGAAAGTATCACATAATAGGTCAATGTGTACATTATACAACTTCCGTCTCTATCAATCGATTTACATGGTAAGTAATAAGAACCGATTCTGGCTTTTCTTACTTGAGTTTTAAAACATCGAACCCTTAATTGATCTACGAGTACATGAACATCCATCGATTTTGGGTTAATGCTTTTTCATGTTTCGATGATGAATTAAGATTAGCCGATTTTTAGGTTAACAAGATTAAATATCTCTTAATCAACCGCATTAAAACTAATTAATCAGGGGTAATTCAGATGTTAAGTAAAATAGTTGGCAAAATCCATTTTACTTCAAAATGTGTTTTCTTCTTCTTATGATACGCCTCAGGTAAAAAGCATAGGCCTCAAACTACGGAGGTTCATTAAACTATTTTAGATTTTAGGTGCTTGGATGAATCCAAGGCCATTCAAGGAGAAATCCAGCTCTCTTCAACATGATTTCTAAAGAATATAACCTTATAACCTTTTGTGAGAAAAAAGTCATTGTACTATTGATTTCTGGGATTGATTTATACTTAAGGAAAAGAATATAACCTTTTGCGACCAAAAATCATTCTAGTGTTGCTTTCTGGGATTGGCTTGTATTTAAGGAAACAAAAACACTTCTACTTCCAATGTCCGGACACCCAATAACGTCCACATGGGAAAACTCTAGAACTTAGATAACTAATATGGGCTAAATGTAGGACAATCAATCCAGTCCTTTGATCATTCACATCTTCACTCCACTACCAATCCCAATGCTTTCCCTCTCCACCTTTAAGATTGTGACATGTCATGTCCGAAATCTGGACTAGCCCCGCTGTCCCGGCTGTAGCAAGGTCGATAAAAATGTTCTAGTAAAATATCCAAATGAAATAAATATTGGTAAAGTTGCACACGCCATAAACAAAAGGTAAGTGAGAGAGAGATGTTCCTACACCACACCTGAAGTGCTCCTGGGTTTATAGTTGTTTTGGTCAGTCGAAGAAGAAGAAGAAGAAGAAAGAAGAGAATTCTGGCTTTCTTCTCTATCACAGCCGAAGTTAGAGTGTTAAATCGACAAGCTACGGTTCGTCAAAAATGGTTAGTACATGAAACCCCCTTCCAATTATCTTTGTTTTCCAACTTGCATTTTAGGGTTTACTAGAATTTTATGCTTATTAGTAAAATTTTGTTTTTAGGGTTCATAGATTTTGGGGGTTTTACTGTACAAGGTGTTTCTAAGGCTTGATCAATCGTCATAAAACACATTGAAATTAGAATTTTTCCATCATGAATCCAGAAGAAATTAGAGAAGCTCAAATCAAATATATCAGGTCTCCTGGCCTTGAAGAAACAATAATTAGGCAATATGGAGTTAATTCACTCAATGAAATTAGACCAGTTCAATTTACTGACTTCATTTGCAAACATTTTCGGATTGCACTCTCTAGTGTTGAATTATACATCCTTGCCCCATTTACGGGAACACTCATCGATTATGACACCCCAAGAGGTTTATCATTCTACAAACCTTCATGCTTATTCATGGACTACTTTATACACCTCGTTAACCAGGCTTTAGTCAACAACGACAACTTAGTTAGATATTGTCCGAATTACCATCCCTATTATCTTCGTTTATATTATGTGATTCTGTTTTGGATACAATGCTTAAGGGCTCGCAATGATGCACGCTGCTTAGGGTCTTCTGATTCTGCTTTTCTAAATTTCTTCACCACAACCTTTCCTCCAGAAAGCCTTCCAATTTGTGGACCTCTCGTGCTCTTATTTCAGTCTCTGTGTACTTCAAAGCTAGAGATAAAATCATTTGGACTTGTCGTCCCTGACTTACCAAGAAAGCCTGGTCCAACTTACCGACATGAGTTTATGCAAGAAGACATTAGCTCCTTCTTTCTACCTAACATTCCAGGTATTTTTGCTCTCATTTGAGACTTATATGATACCATTCATGATGATCCAGAAGGCAGAGTCTACCCTGACCTGGGTTGTCATACTCCAGTTCCTCCTGGCGCCAATGAACCTATTCAGTTTGGTTTCCATAACTTTCCCATCCTTGAACAAAGGAATGATTTCGAAAGATATGCTCTATGCTCACCGGGTTTACAGTACCCATGTGAAGCATACAAGGAAATCAATCGATCTTTTTATAAGAACTACCACTCTATCACTTTCCCTGCACTCCATGCGGATGATAAATTAGCTGATATTCCTGCATTCCTCCATCTGGATGGATCTCCTAAGTGGTTTGAGTCAATTGTATTAATTGCTGCTAAAGCTGCAAAATTCTTTGAAGAATCAGGCTTTCTATCTGACTGTTCGCCTAAAGGCTTACCTATTAATCAGTATGTCTGCAACATTCAAAAACCGGGTACCCTTCCTATTGCCCCCAGATATTCAGCTGACCCAGGATCTCTAATCCACTTCAGCTTACAGCTTTCTACAACTGTAAAAAAACCGATCACTCATATCGAAGCTATAGCCGCAAGTTGTCAGACTCACGTCAAAATGTACCGTCAAACATCCATACTTGGGATCTTTAGGCGAACCTGTCGGCACAGGACCTTTTTGGGATATTCACCCTATTGAGACATCCTCGATCGACATCAACTCCTACCTATCTTATGTTCAGATCATCAAAAAAATGCTGAAGGACGACATCGAAAGATCAAGAACATGCTGAAGGACATCTCGCTTTTTCAAATTTTATTTAATTGTAAAATTGAAGGAAAAGAAACAAAAAAGATGTTAATATTTAAATTCAGTTTTTTGTTTACCGTTTTACTTAGTAGGTTTGCTTATTTTAGCTATTATCTAAGGAGCTGTTAAAAAAAAAAAAAACTTAGATTTTTGGCTTGCAGATGGCTTAATACACAGAGATGATGGAAAGGTTTGGTCAGCGAGGAAGATACTGCTTCGGTTTTAACAAGGTACAGTGCACCAACAATACTAGCTCTACTTAAGGAAGTTTCTCAGTTCCCTGATGTGAAAATAGATTGGAATGTGTTGGTCAAGAAGATGACCACTGGTATCACTAATGCAATGTTAATCTGCCAGAAACAGTAGAAGGAAAAACTGAGGCGGCATTGCAAGATGACGATAGTGACTTGGAGAATGAGTTTGAAGATTTTCTTCCTGCTACTGATGAATCATCATTAGAGGCTGCAGCTTGGATGCAAAAACAATCAGCGCCACCTGCAGTGACAACAGCTGAAGGTTGGATGCAACCGTGTCAAATGCTGGTGGCCAGCTTGCAGAAAGAAAACGGAAATCCTGGAGGATAGTAGTGAACTCATTGTTGGTCTGAAGTAATTAGATCAAAGGAATTGGGTTAAGAAATTGCTGCTTAAAGCTGCAGAGTCCAAAACTGCTGTTCATGTAAGTACCACCGGGAAATCATCAGCGCCAGGTAAGAGAACCAGATGGGCCGGGTTTGCTACTGCGTACCCATACTTCAAGCTAGCCCACATAGGCTATATGGTGACCGGTGAGAATTATTTTTCGCTGTTACCTTCATTCAAATTTCAAACCTAGCTCAAATATATGACCATTAAAAGACATAAAATCAGAAAAAAAAAAAATCAGACTGATTTTGCTTGATTTGGGATTTAATGAAATTAGGGAGAGATGATTTGGGACAACCAAGAAACTTAAAATAACATAACCCTTTTAAACAACTGCTGCCATATAATCAGCTTATTCATGATGACTACAAACATAGACACAATCACTCAAGACAAACATAAATAAAACCCATTTTAAGTAGTCGAAGTTTGAGGATCATTCCTTGATTATTCTCCGACCACTGGTGGCGAAGAACGAGGTGCAGTCGAGTGTGAAGCATCACAATAACCACGTAAAATGTCGCCCTCTTCAGCAGTAAAGCCTACAGAAGTAAGCATAGAAGGCCAACATTCACGAGTTATGATACGGATGGCTCTACAACATTCAATACCAAGATACATCTCTCCATCCATGAAGAAAAGTATGATTTCATTAGTGCAGGATCGTAACTCATACAGTGCATCCCAGCATTCAACCATGCCAGCACCACGGTCTTCTCCATTGATCCGAGCTGCTAAGTTCTGACCAACCGAGTGATGATCAACTGTTGTCGCCATATCCCTGGAAGCTAGTACTGTTGCAGTGTGTGCCATAAGAGCTGAAATTACGAACATAAGAACCAATTCTCCATTGATGAGAGACATAGTCTCGCCTGAAAGAAAGATGGTTTAGACTGAAAAAATGCAAGAGAGGAAGAGAGGCAGTACTGTGAGGAAATGGTGTTAAGAGGGTGGGATATATTTATATAGAGGAGAGTGAGGATGCAGCCATTATTGGTGCTAATAGTGGGCTTTGATTGTCTGGTTTAATAGAATTCTAACGCTTATTTGAGAGAAAATGAATGGACTTGAGAGAGGGAGAGAGAGTAATCGTGGGTCTGATTTAATGGTAATGAAATCAATTAAACTTTAATGAATGTTTTAGTGGAGGCTGTTAATATGTAACTTCCATTATCCTTTGAGACTTGAATCGACTTTTTTTTTTTAGATTTATACTTGGCTGGTTAAAGTTAGGATATGCCATTTTAATTTAGGGAAAAATAAGGTTTAGTCCAAAGATCAGTCCAAATATACGGTTTAGTACAGCTCGAGTCGACTAGGTACAAATTTATCTTTATTTGTCAAAATATATGGAAAGTACACTAATAATCCTTATTACAATTTAGTCAAAATATTTGCATTTTGATCCAAAACGACTCATGATGATGTCAACAATTTTAAATAATATATAAATAATTAAAAAAACAATTTATCTTTCAAACCGCTCGTCCAAAATTCACAAACTTTTTATATTCGGAATGCTTTTTTCGAGATCTACAGAAAGAGTACCCATATGACCATATAATTTTTACTTTTTTTAATTTTTTCTAATTCAAATTAGTGTACAATTATGTACACATCGACAACAATACAGAAAGTTCAACATTCATGATATTCAGACTGCCAGTCTAATTTGCACATACGGACAAAAATATCAACCACGCCAAGCTCTTGCTGTATAATGGCCGGATTTGCATTGGATGGTTTAGCAGTAACCTGCATCCAGGACAAAATAATAAAACATAAGAAACCACAACTTGAAAAATAAATGATATCCTTTCACCAACAACCACGTAAGAAACAAAGGAAAGAAAACGATCAACTGAGACCATCATTAAGGTGGGCGTCAAAAAGGGAGTAAGTATACAATTAGACCAAATACCTTTCATCGTGTTGCAACATCTTGGGTTACAAGCATAGCAGCATGAAGCGAGAACCCATGTTTATCAGCTTTGACCTTCATTCCCCCTACAATTGAAAGAAAGAAAAAGGTTTAGAATTAAAGACATATATTTTACTAATGATCTAATGCCTACACAATCAATTGATCCAATCCACATCAAAAGGTTTAACATATAAGATAAGTGAAAGACAAACATAAAAACAAGGCTCAATCATCCATGGGTGAACAAATATCTCATGATAACAACATAAACACAACTACATGCATAGCAGTGAAAACTACTAGGATAAATCAAGCAAAATTGTGAAATAATTAGCTAAAACAAATTCATACAAGAAATAAGAATCATAGTTTCCCTTCCTAACAAATCCGTCACATGTTGCAAATCAGATTGATACATACTATGGCCCAGTACAGATGTACGA
This sequence comes from Papaver somniferum, assembly GCF_003573695.1. Lineage (NCBI taxonomy): Eukaryota > Viridiplantae > Streptophyta > Magnoliopsida > Ranunculales > Papaveraceae > Papaver > Papaver somniferum. Next base: position 3,140,828 of record NC_039365.1, on the reverse strand, counting down.
CTATTTGCAAATTAAAAATCAACTTGTGTGCAATGATGTGCACAATAACGATCAACATGTTTACAATTATCTACACGTTAACTAATAGGTGTACAACAATGTGCACATAAAAAGTCAATGTGTACAATTATGTACACATTAAGAATCAACATATGTACAACTATGTACATATTAACAATTCAATATGAAAACGACTGAAAGTCATATTTTACATGAGACCTGATTCATTCATAAACAAAATCTGATTTTGTGTAACTTGTTTATAACATTATTACTGCAGCTACAAAGTAGAGGTGTTTATGGGTTTGATTTGAGACCATCCATGAAAAAAAATGCTACATTCTTTATGCTCATTTATGAATGAATGAACCACAATAAAAGTAAGGCCTAATTGAAATCTTCTAATCAGATGCATTTCTAAGTCCATTAATTGGTATCTCTTAGAAGTCTTTTTGCGATCTAAATAGTTAGTTTGCAGCAGACCTATATAAAATCATTTAGCAAGCCTATTTGTCACGATCATAAAATTCATTATTACAAAAAGAGGGATACACATAAGAAGAAATATGTATAACACCTAACTTCTAGGAAGTCATCCAAGAAGTATCAAAGATAATTCTTCTTGAGAATTTGTAATAGCAAACCAAATAAGGTGGGAAAAGAAATACCACTAAGATGCAACCAATTACTACAAAGGAAAAATTATGTGTACATAAAAAAGTTAAATCTAGGATCTGTTGTTGAATCTGCAGGTGGTCACTAAACTTGGTCATTGCATTTACTAGATTTTGATTTTCTACAGATAAAAAAGTTATAGACACCATTAGGTACAAGTCACCGAAGAAAAAAATCCGTGGTTTTGATTTTTTCAAAAATGGTTAGCTAGGAAAAACATGAATAAAAAAAACTAACCTTATTTATCCAACTCATTAATGCAAACACACAATAACATGAGGTAACATATCTAGTATAAGTCATAAAGATCGTTACACACCCATTTCATCGCGAGGAAAACCATGTTTGTCATGAGTATAACTAAAACCAGTTCAAGATGCCCACAAATCATATATATAACTAAAATTTTCAAACAGATTCAAGAGGAAATTTAGTTTACTTCCCACGATGAAGGAACTGACTTAGGTGAACAAAATGTTTCCTGATGTTGCGGTGTATCATCTTGTACACTGGTTATGTTTCCCAGGTTTCGAGTAATAAAGTTAAGTGTTTGGACTCAACCAACACCTAATAAGATAAGATTCCGATTAAATATTTCATAGCGACATTTTATTTAATGTGGAAATTATATTGTATGACGGTGACGATAAGAAAGTAAAGGTGTTTAAAACTCAGAAAACGGAAAGATAGAGATAACTTACAAGCCAAAGAAATCTGGACCACGGAATCAACAGCTGAAGTAATGTGTTTCAGGGTAAAAACAATCAACTCCGTCAGCCTTTGAATGCTTCAGAGATCTTGCGAGTACATAGTTCTAGTAATCTTGCAAGTGAAATCAAATATTATTTCATATTTTCTTTGCTGCAACTCCATCACCTGTAACACATACTTTGTCTATAAGCTACATAACACATGGATTCAAGTGTTGAGAAGTGCACCACTCACTTTTTCTATAAGCTACATATTGAAGTTGCAGGTGTACAATTATGTACACATTAACAATAACCAGGTGTACAACTATGTACACATTAATATACAACATAGGTACAACTATATACACATACACAACACACTCGACAACTTATAGTTTGAGTAAAATAGGAAAGTGATAATCCTAATGCTGTACAAACCGGATTTCTTTCATATAATTATGTAATGTTTAAAAAATAAACAAACTAAAAATGTTATTTTTTCCTCGCTGCCTATAAAACAATGACCATCTCATTTTCATTAAATGACGATTGTAAAAATGATTTACCTGTCCATCATGAAATATTACTAAAATTCTAAAAAATAATTTTCAAACATATATAAATACAAAGGGGATGCAAGTATAACAAGTGACTGTTTTATGTAAACGAATCGAAATCACCATAATCCTAAACATGCAAAAGTTGTAGTGAATCTATGCTACTAACGGAACTCACAACCATCGGGAATTTATGTACCAAAAAATGGCCCAAAGAAAATGAGCTTCTAACAGAAAAAAAGAGAAAAAAAAAATATAAACTCACAAATCCCATAGCTTAACAGAGAATGGAGAATCCATACCATGATTATACCAATTAGAGTTTTCATTATTGATAACTAAATATACAATTTAAAGAATAAAAAAGCTTGCATTAATTAACAATAAACAAAATTTTCATAATCAACAAAGTCAACTAAAGCTCTTGTTAGTTAACAACACACATGGAATTTAATTGGAACTATTAAAGCATTCAAAAAAATTAACGAATAAGTGAAATAAATTTTCATTTCTTATCAAGCATGTGTTGTTCCTATTGTAAGAAAAGAATTTCAAGCCGCCACCGTCATTCCCCTTAGTTCTATTTTTCTTTCTAGGATGGAATAGTAAGAAACAAATCAATGTCAATAGATTTTAAAACACTTGGCCAATTAAGAGATAATTCTGTATCAAAATATCCACCAACGTGCGATATCTACAAATTTAACGCGATACATGTGGAAGAATATCAAAAATATCAAATATGGAAACACATACATGGAGTGCATATGAAGAACCTTAAATTAAGCCCATGTGCTTGTTTTCAAGTCCTCGGGGAAAACTTCTAAATTATCCCGTGTTTGAAAGTATTTCATTTCAAAATTAGTTGATGGGTAATGAAGATTCAGATTCGCTGTTTATGAATATGAAATCATATTATAAGATCGGAAAAAAAGATTGAGAGATCAATCGAAACTTATACATGAACCCTAAAAAAATGAATTGTTTCCCGTAAATTATAGGTCAAAATGAAATAACGATGAGATAATCTTAGGTTAGAAGGAAATAAAAATTTAAGAAGAAAAAAATACCTTTCTCTCACCAATTTTCAATGAGTCATTGGATTTCATCTGGTATAGGGAAGATGATTACAAAATCACCATCAACTATAAGTAATTTCTTCTTCGGGAACAAAGATCAAATCGATTGGTGTTTACGATCATAATAAGCGAAAAACAGTAACCAAAATCAAATTTAAACCTGAAAAACTTTCTCCATCAAAAATCGTCTCTCTCTAACGCTCTCTCCTACAGACAAAAAATCTCAGATCTAGAGCAAAAGTATTGAAATATAGATTGAAATACTAAAGGATATTTTGGGTAATAAAATAACGTAAGAAATATAGAATCGGTGAGAATTTGGATTGACTAGTCCATATTTGGACTAAACTGTTGGAGGCGGGGATTTTTTGGACTAGAGAGTACTAGGCCTGAGATGAGTGGACTAAAACGTCCCAAGTCCAGTAATTTTGGGACTAAACGTCAAATTCTACTTTAATTAATTTCATCATGTCAGTTTAATTGCCACTGGTCTAATATCAGAGCCAAAATTTACCTGGCTAAACTGGGTCCTATGGTGATTAACTGGGCTCTACGGATTTCTTCATCGACTCCATAGAGAATGATAACGGGTGTCTAAATTTGATGAAACTACCATTTTACCCTCTATGAAATTTTAATACTACTAATTTATCCTCATTAAATCCAAAACAAAAACAGAAAAAAAAAAACTAAATCAAATCAAAATCATTTCAATTTCCATCAAAATTAAGAATTCAAAATCAAACGAAAACATTGTCGATAATCACCAAATTCACTAAAAATAGGTACTTTTTCATTTTAACTCGAATCAGTACTTTTCTATTAACCCGATCCCTTATAGTAGGTTTCAATAACATGTAATCACTCAAACAATCCAATTTTTTTAAATCAAAGTTTTTTGGGTTTATAACAATCGGTCTACGTCAATGCACTTGTAAACCGTTTTTTATTTAGAAACGATAGTTGTTTATGCCCACAAAGACCGATTGTCCTGGATGTGCATTCTGGTTGGAGGAAATTGAACCAGAATCGGTTTACGTTAATACCCATATAGCCCGATTCTGGTATGCAAGAGATAATTATTTTTCCTGTGTTTTTTATTTGCTAGAATCGGATTACATGAGCATTTTTATAAACCGATTCCTGTTGTGCAGTGTCAGAAATCGGTTTTTATATATGTATCGTGTAAACCGATTCCGGTTAACCCATTTTTTTTCCAATTAATAATCGATCATAAAATGAGTAATACTCGATTTCATTTCGATTACAAAATACTCTGTATGATTTTATCCAATTTGAAAACGAGTATAACTTTATACTCGAATTGAAAATGAGTATAACTTTGTACCCGAATTGAAAACGCGTATAACATCTTAAGCGATTTGAGATTGAGTATGAAGTCATTCTTAACTCGGGTATAAAATGATTTTTAATTTTATTTGATGTTGAACAACACATAATTCACAGATAAAAAAGAAAAATTTCACCCACAATCGGTTTATGTTCATGCCCATATAAACCGATTCTGGATAATCGACTGATATTCACGTCCATATAAACTATTATGGGTAGAAGCAAGTTTCAAAAAATCTGTGTATGTTTTTGAGGTTACAATCAGTTGATACTAATGACAACATAAACCGATTTTGAGTTGGTGTTTTTTTTAAAAGGAAAAAACTTTTCAATTTTTTTCAAGTTCAGATGATTCATTAACACAAATTAATTTCACATCTAGCACGATATTTTAACACTAATTAATCAGGGATAAATTAATCATTAAAAAAATAATTGATTAAGGGGTTTCTATGAACTATTTCTTAATGACCCTATTTTGTCATATAACTATAGTCCCAATTAAATGGCATACGCCCCAATTTAGGGAGGAAAATTTATTTCAATCCAAAAGTCAAACATGTGCATTGTGGCCCAAAAATTATAATAAAAATCTGCACCATGAACCGGAGTAATGACTCGTGACTATATTGCATTTACCACTGTGTCTCGAATCTCTCGATATATATTTTGATCTAAAATCCTAGTCTTATCTTCTGCTGTCGCATTTGAGATATGAACGATTTCAACGCATAGAACTAGTATTTGAGTTGGTGAATGCTTTGCGGGGCCGAGTCGAATAAAATTTTGAACCGGACTGAGTCAAGAACCTTTAACTAAAATGTGCTAGAAAATAACAAATTCCAAAGCGAAATAAAAAATGGTAAAGTTGCAGAGGCGGGAATAAACATAAGGTGCGAGAGAGAAGGAGAAAGAAGAAGAAGAGAAATGATAAAGTGCTCTTGGATTTAGTTGTTTTGGTTCGTCACATTCGAGGAAGAAGAAGGGAAATCGAAGCAGTGGCTTTCCTCCTCTCCATCACAGCCAAAGTTGAGGGTTAAATCGAGAAGCTATGGTTCGTCAAAAAGGGTTAGTACTTGAAACCCATTTCCAATTATCTTTATATTGCAATTTGCATTTTAGGGTTTACTAGAACTTGAGGCTTATTAGTAAAATCTGGTTTTTAGGGTTCATAAATTTTGGGGGTTTTACTGTATTTTCTAGGGCTTGATCGATCGTCAAGAAAACATTAAACTTAGGATTTTTGGCTTGCAGATGGCTTCATCTGATTTTGATACACAGAGAGGACGGAAGGGTTTTATCAGTGAAAAGGATATTGCTTTGGTTTTAACAAGGTACAGTGCACCAACAATACTAGCTCTACTTAAGGAAATTGCTCAGTATCCTGATGTGAAAATAGATTGGAATGTGTTGGTCAACAAGACGACGTCCGGAATTACCAATGCCGCCAAATATCAGAAGCTAAGGAGACATTTGGCCTATTGCGATAAACTGCCAGAAATAATAGAAGAGAAAATTGAGGAGCAGCCATTGGAAGAAGATGATAGTGATTTGGAGTATGAGTTGGAAGCTCTTTGTCCTGTTAATGATGAAGCATCATTAGAGGCTGCAGGAGGAGGTTCTGCGACTGTAGAAGCTCCATTGACTATAAATATACCTACTTGGCAGGATTATAAAAGTCCATTGGATGATCCTCTTCTGTGCAGCTTAAAGGGAATAAATATTACTGTTCCAGCTTCTGTACAAAAGTAATCGTCGACTGCAGTGACAACAACTGTATTGAGAACAGCTGAAGAAGGATTGGATGCAACTGCGTCAAATGCTGGTGGTCAGCCTGAAAAAGGAAAAAGGATGCACTGGACGGCAGAGGATGATAATGAACTCATTGCTGTTGTGAAGAAATTTGGTAAAAGAAATTGGGCTGACATTCTTAAGGCAGATATTTTCAAGGGTGATATGACTGCTTCATAATTGTTTCAGAGATGGGGAATCCTAAGGAAGGGACTAAAATTGGAAACAGGTGGAGGGGATCTCATTGCGCGACAGCGTGCTACCAACCGATCAGTTTCTTCTGCTCTTAATATGCCCATAATTAATAGCTTATTGGCAGCATATGCAGCCTCCGTGGTCCCGAATCCGATGGTACAAGAAGCTATTGTTGCTGCTGGAGCCCGTATAGCCACTCCTTTGACTGCCAAATCGCTGCGTAGAGCTGCACGATCAAAGAAATCATCAATGCCAGGTGTACATTATATTTGCACAGACTTGTCATCAGCATCCCCAACCACATACTCTACTTCGGCACCAAGTGTCTCTCCGCCACCACCAACACCTGCAGTGAAAAGTTAGGTTCCTTTTGTCAGTGTTCTCGCCTCTGCATCTACTTCATGTGGGACGGTTGCTGCAGGCAAGAAGACAAATAGAGTTGCGAGTGCCGGAGTTGGGAACACATTGGAGGAATAAAATGTTTAGAACTCACATAAGGAAGTAGTCACATAATTGGTTGTTTTTGTTAGGATTAATGCCTTAGAATTAACCTCACAAGACACTAGTTTCTTGGATCACGTAGAACTAAAGAAAACAGAATAAGATGCACTAAACGAAACAAAGAAAGACACAAGATTTAACGTGGTTCGGCAATTGCCTACGTCCACAAACGGCTACGATCAACTCTTATTATTAGAACGAATTACAGAGAATTAAACCCCAAACTATGACCAGCTGATTGATGTTCACAAACACCAAAATAATTCCCTAGAACAAAACACTCTAAACCCTAAAAATCTCTAGTTATGAGAACTCTTCTCTAAATTGTGCTGTGTATTTTTTCTTAGGACTTGCACACCTATTTATATAGGTTACAAACTTGAGTTCCAAGTTATACTAGGAAACTACAAACTTGAGTTCCAAATATATGAATTATACTAGGAAACCTCAAACATAACTAAATCAGGAAACTCCCTAACTTAGGAAAACAAGGAAACCTCTAAAAGATTCTCTTCCTAAAACATCGACAGCATAACAATTATCCACCTTGCGATATTTCCACCAAACTGAGCTTGATCTTCATAAGTTAACCGTAGCCTCTAATTCCCCTAGGGCCTTAACAATGAGCAGTATTGATCAAGCTGAGACACCTCTCAAACTTGACCTTCAGAACGACTTTCGTCAACATGTCTGCTGGATTATCTTCAGTATCAACCTTCAATAGTTGTATTAATCCGTTATCAACCACTTATCGAAGCTTGTGATAACGAACATCAATATGCTTAGTGCGTGCATGATTAACTTGGTTTTTAGCTAAATGAATAGCACTTTGACTATCACAGTTCACAACAACACTTCGTTGCATAATCCCCAAGTCTTTAACTAAACCACGAAGCCATAACGCTCGTCACAGCAATATACTCTGCCTCCGTAGTAGACAAAGCTGCGATTGGTTGTAACATAGACCTCCAACTGATAGGTCCTCCAATCAATGTAAAACAATACCCCGAAGTAGAACGACACTTATCCCTATCACCCGCATAATCAGAATCAACAAATCCACATGCCTTCAAATTCTGCTCCTTCTCAAACACTAAACCAATATCCAAGGTCCCTTGAAGATATCTCAAAATTACCTTCACCGCATACCAATGTGCTCTCCCAGGATTAGCCATATAACGACTAACTAAACCAACTGCTTGTGAAATATCCGGACGAGTACAAATCATAGCATACATCAAAGAACCTACCGCGTTAGCATAGGGAACCTTTGACATAAACTCATTCTCCTCAGTTGTAGTAGGATACAACTGTTTTGATAACTTAACTGTAGGAGGTATTGGAAAACTAATAGCTTTGGAGTTATACATTCCAAAGCGATGAAGAACCTTATCAAGATAGGATTTTTGAGTAAGACATAAATTCCCCTTAGACCTATCTCGAGTAATCTCCATACCCAAAATCTTCGTAGCTGGACTCAAATCCTCCATCTCAAACTCTAAACTCAATTGCTTCTTTAAAACATCAATTTCTGACTTGCTCTTTGAAGCTATGAGCATGTCATCCACATAGAGTAAAAGATAAACAAAACTTCCATCTGGAAACTTCTTAAAGTACACACACGTATCGTATTTACTACGAGTATACTTTTGCTGCAACATAAACGTATCAAACCTCTTGTACCATTGTCTTGGCGATTGCTTCAAACCATACAATGATTTCTCAAGTCGACACACATAATCTTCCTTACCAGCAACTTCCTAACCAATGGGCTGTGACATATAAATGTCTTCCTCCAAATTTCCATGCAAGAATGCTGTCTTGACATCTAATTACTCGAGCTCTAAGTCAAACTGCACCACAAATGCTAGAAGGACTCGGATAGAAGTGTGTTTAACTACCGGAGAGAAAACTTCATTATAATCCACACCTTCCCTTTGTGCATATCCCTTAGCCACTAACCTTGCTTTGTATCGTATACCACTAACGATACCCTTAATTAGAATCTGGAATTCCATCCTTTACCGTATAGACCCACTTGCACCCAATCTTCTTTCGACCCTTATGAAACTTAACAAGTTCCCAAGTGCGATTCTTGTGAAGAGACTTCATCTCCTCATCCATGGTTATTTTCCACTCAATGGCATGAGTATTACTCATTGCCTCCTCAAAGGTAAACGGTTCATCCTCAAAAATAGATAATGCGTAAGACGAATACTCATCAAAACCATAACGGACTGGTGCACGTCTCTCACGTTGAGACCTCAAGGACGGAATATTCTCAACTTGTTGCTGTGTAGATTCCTCACTAGGAACCTCAAACTCAACTTCATCTTCTACAAGAGTTTCTTCTTCTTCTTCTATAGTAGATGAACTAGGAACTCTTTGCTCCACCTGCATCGAATCATCTTCAA
>NC_039365.1:3131392-3131561 GCF_003573695.1 Papaver somniferum | reverse complement strand
TAGTTGTATTAATCCGTTATCAACCACTTATCGAAGCTTGTGATAACGAACATCAATATGCTTAGTGCGTGCATGATTAACTTGGTTTTTAGCTAAATGAATAGCACTTTGACTATCACAGTTCACAACAACACTTCGTTGCATAATCCCCAAGTCTTTAACTAAACCA
>NC_039365.1:3129880-3131382 GCF_003573695.1 Papaver somniferum | reverse complement strand
TCAACTTGTTGCTGTGTAGATTCCTCACTAGGAACCTCAAACTCAACTTCATCTTCTACAAGAGTTTCTTCTTCTTCTTCTATAGTAGATGAACTAGGAACTCTTTGCTCCACCTGCATCGAATCATCTTCAACTCCGCTACTACTCTCACTTTCAATTTGAGAGTCCCAACCTGTGAACTTCTTTGAATCAAGCATCGCTTTCTCATTAAAGGTCACATCACGACTAATTATGAACTTATTCAATTATGGATACCATAGACGATATCCTTTCACACCTAATGGATAACCTAAGAAAATTGCTTTCTTAGCCGTAACACCCAACTTATCTTCTTTCACATGAAAATAGGCTGGACAACCAAACACCTTTAAATTGGAATAGTTCACGGGATTACCAGTCCATACCTCCATAGGTGACTTACATTTAATAGTTGTTGATGGTGATCGATTCACTAAATAGAACGCTGTGTTCATTGTTTCAGCCCACCAAATCTTGTCTAAACTTGCGTTTGACAACATGCGCCGTGCTCTCTCAAGTAACGTTCAATTCATTCTCTACGCTACTCCATTTTTCTATGGTGTACCCTTGACTGTGAAGTGCCTAACGATACCTTGTTCCTCACAAAACTCCTTTAGTGGGTCTTCGATGTATTCACTGCCATTATCGGAACGTATCTTCTTAACCACACGACGAAGTTGTTTCTCTACCATGGTCTTCCACTTCTTAAACACCTCGGTTACTTCATTCTTATGCTTCATGGTGTAAAGCCAAACTCTCCTTGAAAAGTCATTGATAAAGGTCACAAACCACCTAGAACCTCCGTTGGAAACTGTACGAGAGGGACCCCAAACATCCGAATGGATGTAATCTAACATACCCTGCGTGTGGTGTACAACGGTACCAAAACTGCTCCTACATTGCTTCTCAAAGATACAATGCTCACAAAAATCAAGCTTGCAAATCTGCTCACCACCAAGCAAGCCTTTACTACTCAAAACGGAGATACCTTTCTCACTCATATGCCCAAGATGCATATGCCATAAACGTGTTGAATCCACCTGTTTCTCATCAATTGATTGAGAAATCATAGCTCCACCACAAACTATATCTCCTTGTAGAAAATATAAATTACCATGTCTTTCACCGGTCATCTTCAAACTACCATTGTAGAATACCTTCAAGAATCCATATTCAGCAAAATACTTGTATCCAAGTGATTCAAGTATTCCTAACGAAATCAAACTCTTCCTCAAATCTGGAACATGTCTAACCTCTGAAAGTGTTGTGATAACACCACGCGAACGAACCTGTACCGTACCAACTCCAACTGTTTTTCAGGCATTAGAATTGCCCATCATAACAGTACCACCATTCACTTCTCTGTAAGTAGTGAAACAATCCTTTGAAGGACACATATGATACGAAGCACCGGAATCAAGCATCCAACCATCATTGAGATAACTCTTTGATGTAACGGTTAACACTTCCTCATCAAAACCACA
>NC_039365.1:3129574-3129870 GCF_003573695.1 Papaver somniferum | reverse complement strand
TATATGAATTATACTAGGAAACCTCAAACATAACTAAATCAGGAAACTCCCTAACTTAGGAAAACAAGGAAACCTCTAAAAGATTCTCTTCCTAAAACATCGACAGCATAACAATTATCCACCTTGCGATATTTCCACCAAACTGAGCTTGATCTTCATAAGTTAACCGTAGCCTCTAATTCCCCTAGGGCCTTAACAATGAGCAGTATTGATCAAGCTGAGACACCTCTCAAACTTGACCTTCAGAACGACTTTCGTCAACATGTCTGCTGGATTATCTTCAGTATCAACCTTCA
>NC_039365.1:3094927-3129564 GCF_003573695.1 Papaver somniferum | reverse complement strand
GCGAACGAACCTGTACCGTACCAACTCCAACTGTTTTTCAGGCATTAGAATTGCCCATCATAACAGTACCACCATTCACTTCTCTGTAAGTAGTGAAACAATCCTTTGAAGGACACATATGATACGAAGCACCGGAATCAAGCATCCAACCATCATTGAGATAACTCTTTGATGTAACGGTTAACACTTCCTCATCAAAACCACAGATTGGGTCTTCTAATACTTCACTGCCTTCATCAACCGAAGCAATAATATTCTTCGAATATGATTTCTCACGTTTCTCATCTTTTGCCTTAACTTGAGACAATCAACCCAAATATGACCAGTTTTTCGACACTAATAACACTCAATATCGCTCTTTTTGGAACGATTCTTTGACTTCGACTTCTTATTACCATTATTTCCCCTATCAACAAACAATCCCTCAACTTGTTCTTCATCGCTGAACTCTTGCTTCCTTAACGCCTTAGCTTGTAAAGCAGAGACCACATCATCGAAAACCAACTTCTCTTCATCATCGTTGTCTTCATCGGTTTTCCCACTCAGCAAATAGTCAACGAAAGCATCATACGAGGGAGGCAAAGAACATAATAATATCATGGATTTATCCGTATCAGAGATAGTGACACTGATATTAGACAAATCAGAACAGATCTTATTAAACTCATTAATATGATCCATCATAGACTTACCTGGAGACATCCTAAAGGCATGAAGTCTACGCTTCAAGTAAAGTTCAGAAGTCAAATCCTTTTATAAGTAGAGCTTCTCTAACTTCTCCCACAACACCTTTGCAGAGGTTTCACTCGAAAATTTATGAGTGATATCCCTTGACAAACATAAACGAATAGTTGAACACGCTATCAAATCAAGGTCAGCCCACTTCTCATGAGTCCAATCCTTTGGTAACGTTGCTGGCTTCGCCTTGATTGCTTTGATTTGTTTCATACTAACAAGAATATCTTTTACATCAGTTTGCCATGATGTGAAATTATTCTTACCATTGAACTTGATAATATCAAATCCATGCACCTTTGAAACTCCACTTGATGTAGAACTAGACATCTTCATTTCCAACTATGATCCTCTCCACGCTCACCGCACCACTTGTTAGGATTAATGCTTTAGAATTAACCTTACAAGACACTAGTTCTTTGGATCACGTAGAACTAAAGAAAACAGAATAAGATGCACTAAACGAAACAAAGAAAGACAAAAGATTAACGTGGTTCGGAAATTGCCTACGTCCACAAACGGCTACGATCAACTCTTATTATTAGAACGAGTTACAGAGAATTAAACCCCAAACTATGACCAGCTGATTGCTGTTCACAAACACCAAAATAATTCCCTAGAACAAAACGCTCTAAACCCTAAAATTCTAGGAAACAAACTTGTATTTTTCTTCTCTAAATTGTTTTGTGTATTTTTCTTTAGGACTTGTACACCTATTTATATAGGTTACAAACTTGAGTTCCAAGTTATACTAGGAAACTACAAACTTGAGTTCCAAGTATATGAATTATACTAGGAAACCTCAAACATAACTAAATCAGGAAACTCCCTAACTTAGGAAAACAAGGAAACCTCTAAAAGATTCTCTTCCTAAAACATCGACAGCATAACAATTATCCACCTTGCGATATTTCCACCAAACTGAGCTTGATCTTCATAAGTTAACCGTAGCCTCTAATTCCCCTAGGGCCTTAACAATGAGCAGTATTGATCAAGCTGAGACACCTCTCAAACTTGACCTTCAGAACGACTTTCGTCAACATGTCTGCTGGATTATCTTCAGTATCAACCTTCAGTAGTTGTATTAATCCGTTATCAACCACTTATCGAAGCTTGTGATAACGAACATCAATATGCTTAGTGCGTGCATGATTAACTTGGTTTTTAGCTAAATGAATAGCACTTTGACTATCACAGTTCACAACAACACTTCGTTGCATAATCCCCAAGTCTTTAACTAAACCATTAATTCAACTAGTAAGGCAGTTAGACTATTGTTAATATGACCATTAATTCAACTAGTGGATGTCTTCAAAAATTGGAGGTAGAAGAAGGAAGCAGAGCTAGGGAAAGCACCTGGAAATTAGGTCTCTGATGGACCTAAACGGAGCGCAAATAGCCAAACTCATCTGGAAGTTATTGGATGATCCAGATTGTCTGTGGAGTCAAATCATGAAAGCTAAGTACCTGAGGACGTCCAACTTTGAAGAGGCAAAAGCTAGTTCTAGAAGCTCCTCCACATGGAAGGCGATGATCATTATTAGAGCGGATATGAAACATAACTGTGCCCGACAGTTGGAGATGGGGACAAAATTTCTATTTTCAAAGATCCTTGGATCCCAAATGTGCCTAGCCCAGAAATAGTCATCAATAACAACCAGGGAGAGCAGTTGAAGAGGGTCAGTGACTTCATTCTTTAAAATCCTAGAAGATGGAATGAGGAGCTTATCCAAGAAGTCTTTGATAGTAATACTGCCCAGCAGATTCTTTAGATTTATATCCCAGATCAGGAGGAGAATATCAAGGACAAGATATTTGGACGCCCCATCCGAACGGTTCCTTCTCAACTAAATCCTTACAGAAGCAGATAAGACAAGCGTATCCCTCTACCTCTGCGCTCCGCAGCGATGTCTTCCCTTGGAAGAGGTTTTGGAAGGTAAAGAACCTTGCTCCTAAAATTCATATATTTACCTGGAAAGTTATCCACGACAGGCTTGCCACTCTACATTCCTTAGGAAAGTACATACCTTCTTCCATCCCTTGGAGATTAAGAAGCATGATCTTGCAGATCAGAGTTTTGCTAAAGAAGTGTAGCAGCGTGGAATTCTCTTTTGTGAAGAAAGACGCGAATTCCTTGGCGCACGTCCTAGATAGTTTTGCTTTCAGCAACCAGGTCTTTGACTGGTGGTCTGAAAACCATCCCTGTATAGCCAATCTCTTTGAGTGAGGCTCTTCTTTTCCTTTTTTTTCTTTTTTTTTTTTCCTGCAGTATTTTTCATTAATGTACTTAAACCTAACCAGAGATTAATTAGATTAAAATTAACAATCACATGATTTCTGTCTCTGCTCCTGAAGTTGTAACTCTCTTCATGATTCTCATCTTCAAATCTCAAAAACTGAAAACCAAATCAAATAGTAAAGTACAGATTGATTTGTGAAGAGATTTTGTTACGTGGCTACAGAGCTTTAATCTGGAGACCAAATTCTCTCATCTTGGCTTAGCTCCATGGTTCACTTTCAGCCTTAGCTGTATGGCTCATTTTCGCCCAAGAAAGGGCACACAAACACCAAACTGTGGTAGAAAAGAACGAAACCCAAGTGAAATTAAATATGGCAAAGTTCCATCACAACTGAAGTGCTGCTGGGTTTAGTTGGATATGGTTGGTCACAGTCGAAGAAGAAGAAGAGGAGAAATCGAAGCATCTATGGTTCGTCAAAAAGGGTTAGAACTTAGAATTATCAGAATGCATTTTAGGGTTCATTAGAATTTGAGGCTTATATTAGTTAGAATTTTGTTTTTTAGGGTTCATAAATTTTGGGGTTTTTGCATGTAATCAGTGTGTTGGATGGTTAGTGGTGGATGTAGTAACATATATGTACTAGGGATTTTGAAATCGGAAACACTGAGACCATTTTCACCCTTTCTGCTTCACACCAGTAGCTACTAAACACCACTACCACACCCTTGGTTCCAGAATTTCACTTACATTATTGTTTCATTCCTGTAGTGTTTTAGTCTTTCGTTAAGAGGAAATTGCTTCGGTTTTAAAAAGGTACAGTGCACCAACAAAACTAGCTCTACTTAAGGAAGTTGCTCAGTTTCCTGATGTGAAAATAGATTGGAATGTGTTAGTCAAGAAGACCACCACCGGAATCACTAATGCCTTGGAATATCAGAAGCTATGGAGACATTTGGCTTATTGTGGTAAACTGCCTGAAACAGTAGAAGAAAAACCCGAGGAGCAGCCATTGAATGATGACGGTAGTGACTCGGAGTATGAGTTGGAAGTTTTTCCTCCTGCTACTGATGAAGCATCATTAGAGGCTACAGCTTGTGTGAAGGTGCTGCTTGCTTCTGGTTTGTCAGATGACGCAGGAGGAGATGGTCCTGCGACTGTAGAAGCTCCATTGACTATTAAAGTACCTACATGGCAGGATTCTAAAAGTCCATTGGATAATAATCCCCAGCCCTGCAGCTTAAATGGAATGGATACTATTGTTCCAGTTTCTGTACAAAAACAATCGTCGACTGCAGTGAGAGCAACTGCAGCTGAAGAAGGAATGGATGCAACTGTGTCAAATGCTGATGGCCAGCCTGAAAAAGGAAAAAGGAAATGGACGGCAGAGGAGGATAATGAACTCATTGCTGCTGTGAAGAAATTTGGTAAAAGGAATTGGGCTGACATTCTTAAGGCAGATATTTTCAAGGGTGATAGGACTGCTTCACAATTATCTCAGAGATGGGGAATCATAAGGAGGAGACTAAAATTGGAGACAGGTTGTGTGAAGGTGCTGCTTGCTTCTGGTTTGTCAGATAACGCAAGAAGAGGTCCAGCAAGTGTAGAAGTTCCATCGACTATAAATAGACCTACTTGTCAGGATTCTATAAGTAGATTGGATAATAATCCCCAGCCCTGCAGCTTAAATGGAATGGATACTATTGTTCCAGTTTCTGTACAAAAACAATCGTCACGGACTGCAGTGACAATAGCTAAAGGGTTGGATGGAACTGTGTCAAATGCTGTTGTTGGCAGGCCTGCAAAAACAAAAAGAAACAAGAGACCCTGGACAACAACGGAGGATAATGAGCTATTCACTGCTGTGAAGGAATTGGGTTAACATTCTTAAGGCAGATATTTTGACAGGTGACAGGAGTGCTGCACAATTATCTCATAGATGGGGCATCATAAGGAACAGACAAAACGAACTCCCAGAGCAATGGCTTGCTACCAACCGAGCAGTTACACGTGCTCTGAATACGCCCATGGATAATAGCTTATCCGCAGCATGTACAGTCGGTCCAGCAAATTTGGTGGCTTCTTCTGCTACAGTTAGCAGTCCGCAAATCCCTCTCCAGACAACGAAAGGAACATCTGGTGTCATGGCAAAACCTCGATCAATTACTAAAAAAACAGCTGCTGTGGTCCCAAGTCCGATGATACAAACAGATGCTATTGCTGCTGGATCCTGTATCGCCACTCCTTCGACTGCCATACCGCTGCTTAAAAGCTGCACAATTCAAACTGCTGTTGATATAACTACCAGTTGGAAATCGTGAATGCCAGGTGTGACACCACCGTTGACCCCTAACCACTCAGGTGCTCGGCTTAATGTGCATTATATTTGCACAGGCATATCATCAGCATCCCCAACCACATACTCTACTGCGGTACCAAGTGTTTCTCTGCCAGCACCAACACCTGTAGTGAAATGTAAGGTCCCCTCTGTTAGTATTCTCGCTTCTGCATCTACTTCATGTGGGACGGTTGCTGCAGGCAAGAAGACAAATAGAGTTAGGAGTGCCGGAGTTGGGAACACGTTGGAGAAAGAAAAGGCTCAAAACTCATCTAAGGAAGTAGTGAAGAACTCATCCAATGAAGAAGAGGTTAATAAATCTCTAAGAAAGAACAGGTCAAGCCTGTAGAGATGATAATCTATTGTTCAGCACAGATATAGTCAAGGATGGCAAACAGGATGATCAAGTAGCTTAGATTCAGATATGGTTATTGGAGATCAAACGACGCAGAATCTTAGTAATTTACCAACTGTGGAAGCTGCCGCCAGTGATCCAAATGCAAGCTAGACAAAACGAAAAAGAGAATATGAAGAATTCTGGCCAATTAAGGTTAGTTAGACTGTTGTTCATATGACCATTAGTTCAATTAGTAGATGTGTTCAGAAATTGGAGGAAGAAGAAGGAAGCAGAGGTAGGGAAAGCACTGGCTATGTATATTTTTGTATGGTTTCAGCTAGGTTATTGTGTTCACATACCTCTCTAATTAAGGTTTTTCCAGTGACAGTTTTAAGAAATAGTATATTATTTATAATGCTTAGTGTTTTTCGTCTCTTAATTTCGTACTATGTTGTGCCTGTATCTTACAATTGGGTCTGCAGAAGACTATAGCTGCTCGTGTATTCATTTCAATTAGGATTCAGGAGGATATATAACCACACCTCCATGATGTATTGGCAGGAAAAATCCTGGCCGGAGGAATCCTGATTGGATGCCAAGGATGAAAGAATGACCAAACCTGCAGCAACAGTTGATGTCCTCCAGTACCACAACAGCTCAGGGTCCATCAAAGACAGCACTGCTAGGTATTTGGCTCCATACTCCATTTCTTCGTCCACTCTTGTTGCTTTTAGATAGAACCTGGCAAAATTTGGCCTTAAAATTCATATCAAATAATAATCCTTACAGACCAGGCTGGGTGCAGTGCGTCTCACTAGCATATTGAAGGTTTGGTCACGAAACAGGAGGTGAAGGGATGAATACCATAAGAAGTTGTAAGTGGTGGGCATGAAACATTGGAATTTGAGTACCTGTAGAACTAACCACTCCATGGCAACAATTTCACACCTGATATACACATTGCTCGCAATCTGAAATATCCTTTGCCTTAAACTGCACACATATTTGTACAAATCAGATCAATAGCAGTCAATGTAAGCTCTAACCCTTGTGATGCGTATAACATATGCTGATGTGACCATGTAATCCATGGCAAAATAATTTACCAGTTATGCATCTGATTTTCTTCAATTCTTGTGGCTAAGGTGAGGCGAGCAATTCCAAGCAATTTAAAGAAGCCTTGGCTTAAAAATCTGTCTAAGAGGCTTACACTTAAAAACAGTCTCTAAATTCAGCTCCCAAACACCTGATTCCTGCAGAGTTTGATTCATTCATTAATGTGCTGAAATTATGGAGATTATAGATAATTACTAACTAAACTTAAATAGATTATCCAGTTTTGCCTCTGTTGAAGAAGAAAATCTCTCTAGGTTGTTGAGTAATAATCACGTGATTTCTTTCTCCTAAAGTTGTTGTAACTCTTTTCGATAATTTCATCTTCAAAACTCAAAAACTGTAAATACAAGAAGTCTCAGAGAAACAAATTGCTTCAGAGACATTATTATAACTGCCTCCTCCATCAATTTCATCGACTTTACCGAGGCGCCAGGCCCTTCGCCTAGGGCTTAGGCGGCCCAGAGGAAAGTTAGAAAATGCTCACACTCGGGGCGTTCCCTGGGCGACTCGTGCGCCTTTTAGAACATAGTTTACAAAATGTATGTGGCCCGACCATCTTAGACGAAGGGTAATTTTTCAGTGAGTATTCGATCTGACCAGAACAGTTGCGACCCAGCGATATTATTGGTTATAGTTTTGAATTATAAAGATTTGAACTTGTCAAACTATTAGTTGTGTGTTTTTTCATCTTGCAATTTAGTCGGAAAGAATCAAACTATCTCCAACCAGCAAGAGAGATGTCCTAGGTTGGGTTTGGATTTCAATTCTTCAATAGGTTCTAACTGTGAGGTTGTTTAATTTGGTTTCTTTGATAGTTTTAATCACTTCTGTATCATTCAGTTTTGTGTTTTTTGTTTTTCTGCTACATAAGTTTAATTAACAGGAATCTTTTTGTTGGCTACCCAGTAGCCATGAAGAAAAAAAAGAAAAAAATTAACAGTGTTCGATCTATGGGGGCAGCATCAACTCTAACAAATTTCAGGAATCGGGTCAAGATTTAAACTTTTACATGAAGAAATTAGTGATTCAATTTGATGGAATTTGTACTCACAGTACCGTCCTCAGATTTACTCATGGGTACCAGCACAGAAGTCGTGAACTACCGCTGATTTACTCAGGCATGATCCAGAACCTTCATACTGGAATAACAAATATCTATAGTTTCCCTGCTGCTGCTGCTGCTGCAGATGGAGAGAAAACAACCAGAATATTGAATGGTTCCGAGTCATGTCGAAAAGGTTCGCCACCGAGTCGACCAGAAGAAGACGATGGTCCACAAGAGCTGAAGTGGACCCCATCATCCAATAATTCACCTGCAAACTCAACTGTGGAGCGAAACCAAAAACAAACAATGTCACGCGCAAAAACAGATAAACATGAGCTGTCAAGCATGTCCCGCGTGATAAGAAGAACTCTGACACATCACAAATAACTAGGGCGCGATTATTTACCAGTGATACCCCAATTTCAAGCCACGCCTTACCGAAAGTCTCTGAGTCACACCGAGTTGCAAACAAATTCGGTCAAGTCAAGTCAGCGGTCAACCACGTAACAAGCACTACATGCAATCAATGCCCGGCTACAAACCCGATCAAACCAATCCAAAAGCAAACACAGCCGGGAAGGAACTTTTCAGCTGCAGAACCCAACTCTCGCATGAAAAATGAGTAATGTCTTGGGGGACTGTCAAACGAAAGACCAATTTTTGACAGTCCAAGTATGGCGCGAACTCGCGCACAATGTTAGGTTAACTTCCCATATTCTGTATATAAATAAGTGTGCTATGGCACCATGTTCCAGTAGTATTTTAGGTCTAGTTTCAGGTTATGGTCTATATCATGCTCTTTCTTTGGATCATTCTGCAGGCTTTGGTTACTTTCGACAAATGCAATGCAACACCAACAATTTGAATAGTCGATGCAACCTTGCCAACCACTGTGAGAAAGACCGTAATCATCAACTAGTATTTGATTTTATGTTTTTTCCTTCCATGTTTTTAGACTAGCTTATTAGTAGTACTAAAGATAATTTAGAGTCCGCGGAACATCAACAACCGGATTCCTCTATGCAAGTTTCACATCAACAACAACAACAACAAGAGGTGCTCACAAGAGGTGGGGACAAGATCCATACACCACAACACAGCAGCAGCTACCAATCCACCAACCGATCGGCTACACAACCATCGTCAACACCCTATGATCACTTCAAGGCTCAAACTCTGAAGTATCCGTCAAATCTTAGGCTATTCTTATGGATAGTCAATGAAGAAGGTTTCATAACCTTCACACTACGGATCTACCACCACCACACCATCAACATCTACTGGGCTAGCTATAACTGTTGTGTTCTACACAAATTGTGAGTTCAAACACCAGGACCAAGACATAACCAAGATTGTGACGAAACTATGCATGTAACAAGAGTCAAAACAAGAATCAAAAATGGCAGGAATATCCACGATATCAAGGAGATGAGGTCTAATCGAACAAGACGTTCAAAAATTAATGCTTATAATTGGAAATTAGTTATGCTAATGGTGAGTTACCCGATTGTAAAGACTGGGAATGCTATATTCCCAGACTAAGTAACCCTCGACAATTCGAGCCTTTAAATAAAATTTCTCCTTATCAATTTTTTTTTTTGAATTATACAGACATGATGTTATGGTCGAATTTAAATCTGCTGGATGATAACTGTTCACAGTCCAAAGGTCACGATTGAATCATCCAACCGTTGTGCTGTTTCAATCAACACAAACAAAAACCCATCATCTTCATATTCCGGCACAGAAAAAGCATTCCAAAACTGAGAGTTCTTTAGCATTTTGAAAACAAATTAGACTAGTGAATTTATTCGAGGGTTTCTTGCTGCGTGATTGCATTCATTCGATTGAAGACATTCAAGTGCTGGGTTATCTTCTATCTCTTGGTATCAGCACCAAGGTATGGGATGTTAATGTTTTAAGGAAAGAGTCTAACTCGACTCAGTGAAAACTACTAGATTTATTTGAATGTATGTGTTTCTATCTTCTTAAATCTATTGATATATCACTGTAATTGTTGTTTTGAATCAATCAATTTCAAGACGTGATACTGTTGTTGGAAGACTAAGTGTTTGTATAATTGTCTCATTGAGAAGTCAGTATTGTTTGTGGAAATTTTAATCGGTCTTGTTGCAATTATAGTCTTCAGTGTGTTGATGTAGTAACATGTACTAGGGATTTTAAAGGTTTAATTACTTTTGTTTCATTATAGCAAAGAGAGAGTGGGATTGTTGGTCTCCCGACCAAAGACTGAGACCATCTCCACCCTTTCTGCTTCCCCCCAAACCACCAAGGTAATCCACATTAATACTATTTTTCTCTTTAGTTACTACTAAACACCCTTGGTTTCAGACTTTCACTTACATTATTGTTTCATTCCTGTAGTGTTTTAGTCTTTCGTTAGTAGAATAAACTTTGAGCTCATTCCATACCAAAAATATGCAGTATATTATGTCAGTGATTTTCAAGTCTTGATTATGAGAATTTTGTATCGGTTGAAAAGAATATATAGTGAAGTCATCAATGTGTTGTGTTTCTTTATAGCTGTCTCTCCGATATGTCTAGTAGTTAAATCCATATCCTAACCGTTTATTGGGTTTTTTAGTACCTTGATTGTTTTATGTTGTCTTTGTAACACAGGTGGACAGTTCTTTAACTTGCATTAGCTTTATAGTCTCGTTGCTTACATCAGACTTAGAGATTTTTCTTTGCATAATACGTTCCGGTGTAGAACTTCTTTTATAGGGCTTGCAGATGGCTTCATCTGATAATAAGACACAGAAACGATGGAAGGGTTTAATCAGGAAAGAAGATATTGCTTCGGATTTAACAAGATACAGTGCACCAACAAAACTAGCTCTACTTAAGGAAGTTTCTCAGTTTCCTGATGTGATAATAGATAGGAATGTGTTGGTCAAGAAGACGACAACAGGTATTATTAGTTCCCGGGAATATCCGATGTTATGGAGACATTTGGCCTATTGCGATAAACTGCCAGAAGCAGTAGATGAAAAACTTGAGGAACAGCGATTGGATGATGAAGATAGTGACTTGGAGTATGAGTTATTGGAAGCTTTTCCTCCTGCTACTGATGAAGCATCATCAGAGGTTGCTGCTTGTGTGAAGGTGCTGCTTGCTTCTGGTTTGTCAGATGACGCGGAAGGAAGTCCTATAACTGTAGAAGCTCCATTCACTATAAATATGCCTACTTGGCAGGATTCTAAAAGTCCATTGGATAATCCTCAGCCGTGCAGCTTGAAAGGAATAAATATTACTGTTCCAGTTTCTGTACAAAAACAATCATCGGCTGCAGTGACAACAGCTAAAGGATTGGATGGAACTGTGGCGACAACAGCTAAAGGATTGGATGGAACCATGGTAAATGCTGGCGGCGTTCAGCCTGCAAAAATAAGAAAATGGAAAACCTGGACGCTAGAGGAGGATAATGAACTCATTGCTGCTGTGAAGAAATTAGGTGAAAGGAATTGGGCTAACATTCTTAAGGCAGATTTTTTCAAGGGTGATAGGACTGCTTCACAATTATCTCAGAGATGGGGCATCATAAGGAAGAGACTTAAGGAACAGACAAAACGAACTCACAGAGCAATGGGTTGCAACCAACCGAGCAGTTACACAAGCTCTGAGTATGCCCATGAATAATAACTTATCCGCAACATGTACAATCGGCCCAGCAAATTTGGTGGCTTCTGCTGCTACAGTTAGCAGTCAGCAAATCCCTCTCCATACACCGAAAGGAGCATCTGGTGTCATTGCAAAACCTCGATCAATTACTAAAAGAACAGCTCCTGTGGTCCCAAATCCACTGATACAAGCAGCTGCTATTGCTACTGGAACCTGTACCGCCACTCCTTCGACTGCCATATCGGTGCTTAAAAGTTGCAGAATCCAAGGTGTGACACCACCGTTGACCCCTAACCACTCAGGTGCTCTGTGTAATGTGCATTACATTTGCACAGGCTTGTCATCAGCATCCCCAACCACATTCTCTACTGCGGTACCAACTGTCTCTCTGCCACCACCAACACCTGCAGTGAAATGTAAGGTTCCCTCTGTTAGTGTTCTCGCCTCTGCATCTACTTCATATGGGGCCGTTGCTGCAGACAAGTAGAGTTACAAGTGCGGGAGTTGGGAACACGTTGGAGGAAGAAAAGGCTCAGAACTCACGTAAGGAAGTAGTTAAGAACTCATCCAATGAAGAAGAGGTTAAGAACTCGTCTAAGAATGAACAGGTCAAGCCTGTAGAGATGATGATTTATTGTTCAGCAGATATAGCCAAGGATGGCAAACAAGATGATCAAGCAGCTTAGATTCTGATATGGTTATTGGAGATCAAATGTCGCAGAATCTTAGTAAGTTGCCAACTGTGAAAGCTGCCGCTAGTGACTATCAAAATTCCATAATCTTAGTAAATTAAATTCCCTAACAATTTTAGGTAGTTTTTATTATTAGCATTTCAATTAAAATAAAATAGGTAAGTAATTAAGGGTGCACAAGTAAAATACCATAATGTCCTTAATATTTTGACAAAGTCAGAGTGAACGGCCATTTTAAAACTGAAGGACTAGTATTTAGGACATTTAAACCCATAGGAGCCTTCAATACCAAATACTTAGGGTACCCAATAAGTTGAGCCTTCAGAGTCCCCGTGACAGGCTTCTTTCTAATCATTCGCGTGGTAACCATTTTTATCCAAACCGGTCCCCATACATACAATAGAGATTAGGGTAACCATTTTTATCCAAACCAGTCCCCATACATACAATAGAGATTAGGGTAACCATTTTTATCCAAACCAGTCCCCATTAGGGCCGTAGCAAAGTTT
The DNA here is from genome assembly GCF_003573695.1 of Papaver somniferum. Lineage (NCBI taxonomy): Eukaryota > Viridiplantae > Streptophyta > Magnoliopsida > Ranunculales > Papaveraceae > Papaver > Papaver somniferum. The sequence goes on along the minus strand of NC_039365.1, from coordinate 3,116,913 downwards.
TTAGAGACCCTAGGCGAACTTGCTGAAATCGGGGCCTATATAATAAAGATAATTTTTTCCCTTGCGATTGAAAATTTATTACCAATTTTCAAGATAATTAATAGGAAGACACTTTTACTAGAGGAAAAGATGATCATGGTCTAGTCTTGTTGGCATCGAGTCGATATTGGGTGAATTTAATAATAACATTTCCGATAAGATTTCTTGCTCAATTTCGTATATGTATCACCCTTTCGTATATGTATTTAGAAAAAAATATTATTTTTAATTTACATCAGAACGCTTCCAGTTTCATCCTCGCTCTTTTTTAAGTTTTAGCCGGATGAATCTAGTTTCATTCTTGCAATTTTTTTGTTGTCCATTTCACCCATACTAATTTGTACTCGTCAATTAGAACCGTGTTTTAAAAATATTTGGACAAATGACCCATTTTTCGAAAAACTTATGGGTTCTATACGAGGAGCGATGGATAAATATTTGGTTTCAAATGATTACAACCATGAAGAAACAATGAATGAGTGTGACGAAGAATGGGAAAATTTGGTTAACCACTTGGAAACAAATGGAGATTTATTGGACAATAATGAGAATACATATCGGAAAAATGAAGTATCAAGAGGGCCGGAATTATCACCACCTAATACAAATGAGATTGGCCAAGATGAAGAGCCAAGGGGCAAGAATTATCAGCATCGAATACAAATGAGATCGGGCAAGTTGAAGTTGAATAATGAAGAATATGGACCAATTAATATTTATGATCCCGGAAATTGGATAATAATATATGAACCAAAGTTTAAAAGATGTTTCAGTAAAGAAAATCCAGTAAGAGAAATCGATAAAAGTTTTTGATTTTCTTTTGATAGTATAATTTCACGTCGGAAATGGCAGGAAGATTGAGTTTTATCATGAGATAATATATTTCTCTCTACTTTAGCCTTTTTCTAGCAATTTGCTTCATTTGAAAATGATAATTAATAAGGGGAAAACCACTTTTATTAGAGGGATTGATGTTTAAACAGTCTAAATACAATGAAAGGGTGGTACATATATGAAATTGAGCAAGAAATCTTATCGGGAAATGTTATTATTAAATTCACCCAATATCGACTCGATGTCAACAACACCGGACCATGATCAGCTTTCCCTCTAACAAAAGTGTCTTTCTCCCTACTAGTTATCTTGAAAATTGGTAATATATTTTACATTCAATCCCAAGGGAAAAAAAATATTTTTTTTGTATAGGCCCCGGTTTCAGCAAGTTCCCCTAGGGCCTCTAAAAACTTTGCTACGGCCCTGGCAGGAAGACTATAAGGGCTTGCACCTTAGCACAAGTCTAACTCATTGTTGTTACTTCATCATTTTTTTGATTGATAATTTGGGTTTTAAGAAGGTTAAAGTTTGAATTTTGGTTTGACGCTAGAATATGATCCGATGACTCAACTCTGAGACAGACTGATTAAGTACTGACTCAGTTAAATTCACTCTTAATTGAAAGAAACAGACCATGTTTCTGATCAAAATGATGTTAATTCATGATGCTGAGGGCATGTAGTACAACAGTAAAATCATATAAACATGCTTTATTTCTTTTTCGACTCCAAATACTTATTAGGTAATTCCGAAATGATCAAATTAGACCTTCATTGCTCAAATTGTGCGCAACAACATAATCCAAACACTGGGCGGCCTGTGAAGTAACCTAATGATGTGCAACAAGTAGTACAGTCGTCTTTCTTGGTACTTGGACATTTTTCTTCTGGGTGGACACATACAATCCGTAGTGATCCTGCGTTTGTTCCTATTGCTACTGCAACATCTGCATAATGGCATCATTCATGTATTAGCTAATTGCTATTAATCATAACTAATTCATGTATAACCCTTTCTTTTATTAAGAAAAAAAAATATTGATTTGGAGAAAATTAAAATGTAAAATTCATAATAAATAATAGACCAGAATATTTATACTTAACCATTATTGATCCTTCTTGCTGCTTCAGCTGAGAAACCACCAAGAAGCAACAAGCATAAGGCCAGAGCCATGACTATCTTCATTGAGGAACTACTCATTTTCATCTTTTACGTTGCTGATTGATTGATTCAGGAATGCATTTATAATGGTTTTCCAGTAATCTAAATTTAATTAGGGTCCATGCGTGATATCTTTGGCATTAACTTGCAAGATTTGAAAATAAATTGTTTAGCCATATCAAATAAGGCTGTTGTCATTTAGATTTTGGGACTGGCATCAAGTTAAAAAGCATTCACCACACCCCACGGACATACTCAAAAAAGAAGGGGGAAAAAAAGAAAAAAATAAAGTTAGAAAGGAATAAATAGATTTTCTGACGTCAAAAAATCTATTTATTCCCTTTTGACCCATAAAAATTAGTGCAAAAAGATGATAGTAAGTAGTAAGTGCAAGAATTTGTTAGAATGGCTAGGGTTCTTAACTTAGTTGAGATGCAAATGGAAAGGAGGGATAGATATATTTAATCTAATTACAGTAGAGGCTAATAGATGCTTACAAAGTGTCATCCGACTATGTGACAGCAACTGTTGCAGACGGTATCGTGCGTGCTTCTACACGATCCAAATTAATCCTGTAAAGTTGAACAGATCCAAGTAAACTGACATGCATGAGTTGTTTCTAAAGTAAAAGGACAAATCAAGATTGTGCATATGATCATGAGCTCCAATTGAAGGAATTAAACTACCCATAAGGATTAATGTAATATAGTTGGTTCTTCGGGGCATTCCCATCAAACAAAAAAACATTGAATTTTAGGATGACCTTTTTTCTAAATCCTACAAGGGCACAGGACCAAGATCATTAAGAAAATCATGACCAAACTTCGGAGGTATTTTCTTGAAAATTCAGTGAGTTGGTTTTTCAGGGATACAGACATGGTAAATCTAAATCCAGAAGAGGGTTATTGACTCTCTGTAAGATTTTTTTATAATGCTTTATACTTATGGTACCATCTAACAATATCATACCTATTAGTACAGTAATTATCAACTCTATCTGTGGATGCCTTGAGTCTCCCCACTCTAGCTCTGTAAGTGTTGAGATTATTAGTCCCACATTGTTAGGCAATTTAAGATACTGTGGTTTATAATTTCTTAGGGCCTTTCCACTCATTGCCAATTGATTTTGAGTTGGATGTCCATATTCTAACATGGTATCAAAGCAGGCTATTTGTGACGAGTCATTAGACCGCGCCTTTACTCCGCGTTACCCGATTTATTGTCTACGTGTTAGACCCAACGAGGCTACACGTGAGGGGGCGTGTTGAGATTATTAGTCCCACATTGTTTGGGCAATCTAAGATCCTGCGGTTTATAATCCTTTGGGCCTCTCCACTCATTGCCAATCGGTTTATAATCCTATGCCCGTACTCTAACATGGTATCATCGACCAAGAATCGGTCATGTGATATTAATTTTTTATTTTTCCTTTCACTTTGTTGAGAGTACATTTTTTTATAAGGTCTAAATGTCTGCAACCGAAGGCAATATCTCTTGGAGATTATCTCATGTGTTACTCAATAATAAAAACTATGTTCTTTGGTCCCAAATAGTAGCCTTGGCTATTGGTGGAAAGAAGAAAGTGAGTTTTATCAATGGAAACGATAGATCTCATATTGATGAATCCCTCATTTTCGTCATCTGAAAATAGTAGTCAAGAAGAAAATATTCATGTTGTGTCAATAGTGGGCATGGGTGGGGGGGGGGAGGGGGGCTAGGGAAAACCACTTTATCTCAATTTGTTTCCAAACATGACTCCATAGACAGAAATGTTAAAATAAAAGCATGGGTCTGCATTTCTGATAATTTTCATATCTCTAAGATCTTAGAAAATATTCTAGAGTCCATTACTGAAAAAAAGAGTCCTGGGGTGACAAACGTTGATGTACTAGTGAGGAATGTCCAGGAAGTTATTGCTGGGAAGAAATATTTGATAGTATTGGATGATGTCTGGAATGACAATGCGGAAGACTGGGATAAACTTATGAGTTTTTTAAGCGTGGGTGCTCCGGGGAGCAAAATCTTAGTAACTACTCGTAGTGAGCATGTTGCAGCTATTGTTAGAGGTGCAATTCCACCGTACAGTTTAACAGCCTTATCAGATCAAGATTTCTGGTCGATTATCAAGAACAAGGCATTTTCGCCTGGTGGAGCACTGGAGACTGAAACTTTGACAAAAATTGAAGAGGAGATTGCAACAAGATGTTCGGGCTTACCAATTGCAGCTAATTTTCTTGGAAGTCTGATGCGCTTGAAACGTAAGGAGTCTGACTGGTTAGCCATCCGAGACAATGGTATTTTCAATACACCTGAGAATCCTAATAGAATAATACAAATATTGAAGTTGAGTTTCGATAACTTACCTTCTCATTTGAAACAATGTTTTTCATATTGTTGTTTGTTTCCTAAAGATTGAGAATTTTATAGATTTTCTTTGATTGAGTTGTGGATGGCTGAAGGATTTCTTCATCAATCTAATGAAGGAGGATACCAAAAATCACTAGAAGATATTGGTAACGATCATTTCCATCGTTTGTTGTCGAATTCTTTCTTTCAAGATGTAAAAAAGGATAAGCTAGGCGACATAGAGAAAGTCAAAATGCATGATTTGGTTCATGATCTTGCATTAAGTGTCGTTGGGAGTCATGAAGCCATGACTCTGAATGCACGTGAAATGAAGAAGCATGCATCTGATATTCGTCGTGTACAACTAGTTCTCGACCAGACAGCATCGCCTAATGTCTTGAATAGTGCAGAAAAGTTGCGCACACTGTTTTGCAGAGAAGAAGATGAATTACGGCTGGGTCCAATTAGCAACAAGCGTTTACGAGTAATATTTTCTCTCGGTCATAACAGTCTAGAAATTCCATCCACCCCATTTAAGTTCAAGCACTTGAGGTACCTTGAGATCATCTCTCTCACAACTCCAAATGTTCATCTTTCTTCCATCAGTCAACTCTACAATCTGCAGGTTATGAACCTCCGTGGATGCGAAGATGTCCAGAAAATACTCAAAGAACTTGGGTCTTTGATTAATTTACGTCATCTTAATCTCTCTGAATCGGACGTGGAAGTGATACCTGGTTCCATCCTCAGGCTCACCAATTTGCAGACTTTATATATGGGAAGTTGTGAATATTTAAAAGCCTTGCCAGTAAACATCGGATCTCTCCAACAATTGTCAGTTCTTGATGTTTCCGGAACATCTACGGAAGACTTGCCCGATTCAGTCACGAGCATCTACAATTTAAGGAGATTGGAATTCCACAATTGCGAGAGCCTAAAATCGTTACCCCATAACCTTGGAGCGCTCACAATTAAGGTTACTTGATTTGTCAGACACAAGCAACATCTGCAACTTAGAGGTAGTGGACCTCGGAAAAAAGTGCAAGTTTCCTGAAGACATAAAGAATTGGGTGCAATTAAGAAGTCTCAAATACAACGGAAAGACGAGGGAAGCCATAATGTCTAGAGGTATAGAAACTCTAACTTACCTCAGAACATTAGTGCCTTACATTGTGAGGAAAAAAGCAGATTCCGATATTACTTGTAGCAGTAGCATTGAGGAGTTAGCAGCGCTGAACTATCTTCGGGAGTTACAAATATGTAATCTCGAGAATGTGAGAGGAGGAACAGAAGAAGCACAGAGAGCAAAGCTTAAAGACAATCAGGACCTTCGAGAGTTGAAGCTATTCTGGAAGCGCTATTATGGTGATGAAGAAATTAGATATTTGAATGACTGTTTTAACCAGAATTTGTGCCCTGATGATGACATAGAGCTCAAATTTAGAGATCTGAATGATAGGATGGTGTTAGAAGGTATCCAACCTCACCCCAGCTTGGAGAAACTGTATATCTTTGGATTTTATAGTCCAAAGTTTCCCAAGTGGGTGACAGGTAGCTCTTTGTCTAAATGCCTTCCGAATTTGGTGACCGTGGAGTTAAAGCACTGCTACAGTTGTGAGAAGCTTCCGGCACTGGGTATGTTACCACGTCTTAAGAATCTTATCATTTCAGAATTTGATTCTTTGAAGCGCTTAGGTGATGAGTTTTATTACGAGCAAGAGGAAAGCAGCAGTGTAAGCAAAGACGGCGCCTATGAAGCAGCAGCAACAACAACAGCATCAATATTCCCTTCGTTAGCGTTTTTGAGCATCAGTGGAATGGACAATTTAGAAGAATGGAGGATGTAGAAGAATGGAGGATGCAGTGTAATAAAAAATCCTCCAACACATTCCTGCTCCGTCACCTGATTATGTTGATACCTTCCCTTTCCTGGAGGATGTAGAGATCCGTTGTTGCCCTATTTTAAAGTCTTTACCGGATATTTAAAGTGGCCCCAGAATTCTTGTTAGAGGATGCCCCAAAATTGACGATAGTTGTTGTACCTTGGTAATCAATGGCTGAGCCAGCCCATGGTAATGGTAGGCAGTTGTTTTCCCCATAGCGTACGCCAAGCTCACCTGGAAGATATGGAGTGACTTTGGCTACCAACTGTAGTCAGGTGACACAGTTATGGAGTGACTTTGTTTTCTTTGTTCACTGTTGGTGGTATAATAGCGTACGTGAAGCTCGCCTGGAAGATATGGAGTGACTTTGTTTTCTTTTTGTTTTGGAGTACTTTTTCTTTTATGTTTCTTTTAATTTAAGTTTTAACGGAAGTGTATTTATATTCTATAACATTATTATACAACCAACAGTGAACTTCTCTATTAGGGTTTTTGGTGCATGTGTTGGAGGATTTTTTATTTTTTTTTTTAATTTCTTTTCTGATGAAAATGTATTATCTTCGGAAAATGGGTCATTTGACCAAATATTTTTATAACATGGTTCAAATGGACGAGTAAAAATTAGTATGAGTGAAATGGACACTAAAAAAATAGCAAGGATGAAACTGGATTCATTCAGACTTAAACTTAAAAAAATAGTAAGGATGAAACTGGATGCATCTTGATGTAAATTAAAAATAAGAAAAAGTATTTGAAAATAGGTAAGATGAAACTGTTTATATCCTGGTTATTTTTACATTTTTGTCCATTTAAACAGTATCAAAATCTAAATGTCTTTTTCACCCAGAAATTGTTAATTTTGGTCTTTTTAACCAATTTTGTGTATTATCTTTAGATATTAATTGCTTTCGCACGATTTCGTAGTTATTCGTTTGATTTTTAACATGGAAGCTCGTATTGTGCGAATCTCTGTTAATTTGTTTGGTCGGAATATATCGTTCTTACAACTTCACAGCTAGCTAACAAGTTAAAGATATATAGTGGGACTTAAAAGTTAAAACCACACAAACTTTGTTAAAGAGACGAAAATCAACAATTCCTGGGTGAAAAGGACAGTTAGATTTTGATACTGTTTAAATGCACAAAAATGTAAAAAATAGCCAGGATGTAAACAGTTTCATCCTATCCATTTTCAAATATTTTTTCTTATTTCTAATTTACATCAGGATACATCCAGTTTCATCCTTACTATTTTTTAAGTTTAAGTCAGGATGAATCCAGTTTCATCTTTGCTATTTTTTTTGTGTCCATTTCACCCAAATTATTTTTTACCCGTCCATTTGAACCGTGATTTAAAAATATTTGGACAAATGACCCATTTTCCGGAAACACAAAATTGGTTAAACTGACCAAAATCAACAATTCCTAGGTGAAATTGACAGTTAGATTTTGATACTGTTTAAATGGCCAAAAATGTAAAAATAGGCAGGATGTAACCAATTTCATCGTGCCTAATTTCAAATATTTTTTCTTATTTTTAATTTACACATAATGTATCCAATTTCATCCTTGCTATTTTTTAAAAATATTTGGACAAATGACCCATTTTCCGTCTAGATAAACCATTGTATACTACTATTCGACTTACACAAACTATTATGAAGTCAGTGTTGTAATCTTAACATCCTGCTGGACAAACCTTATCACTAAAGAAAGGCGATACAATTTCGTACAAGTACAGACCACCACCACCAGGTCTACCAACGCCCCATCTCAAGTGGATCCAATTAATCTTATTCAAAATAATAAACACCACATAAAATCATTCAAACGATGATGATATTTGAGTTACATTCATCTTACGTAATCATGACAACGATTTGATGATGCCAAAATTTCCTTGAACTAATTATAAAAATTCGCATATTCTTCTTCTTCATTACTCATTTAGCTCATGATTACTCCCTCTGCTCTCTAGATCTGCTTTTTACCTGCCCATTCTGGCACTTTTGGAAGTTAGTGTAAAAATAGCTTGAGTACCCATACTCAGGTTACTATTCTTGTTTGTCAATCTTGCATCCACTTCTCTTACACAGAAATGGAGAACAATCGAACTTTTAGCATGATTTACTTGGATCTGAAGACCTCGATAATCAATGAGCTAAACCAAGCTAAAGAGCTTCTCATCAAACAATTTCAAATTAATCTTGATGCTAATTACTCTACTAAAAGCAACTTGTTATTACCTGTAATCTTATATTCTCTAGATAACTGTCTTTCATTGATGAGTGGGATTAACTTCGAAGCTAGCAGTCAGTCTCAGGCGACCGGGATGATTGAATCATCAGGACCCGTTGGTGGAAATCATCTCCGGGCGACTGTCCCTCTGTTCCGGTTAAAAAGCCATCCAAAGAGAGATACATAGATATGCATGAACCTTATATGTTTGCAATTTTTTTGTTTTGGTGCGCCAAGCCTTTGCAATAGTGCAACATAAAGGAGATGCACGAAAACACCAGTAGTGATGGGAGCTCAAAAACATTAATTTTAATATCGGGTGAACCGAGAAAAGCTAAATTGATAAGGACGGATGAACTACAATTGTTCATATTAGCCAATAAGGCTGAGAAAGGTTCTTATATGTTTACATATTCCGGATAGGTTATATTGGTATTCAAAATAGTCTATGAAATTTGATAACGAAGTGTACTTGTATTCTGTGATTTTAGGAAACCACAACCGAAATGGACAGGTCATGTACGTATATGCAAGCAGAAGGGGCTCCAAGTATCTCTAGATGATGGATATAATTGGAAAAAATATGGACAGAAAGACATTCTTCGCGCAAAACATCCAAGGTGAGCATAAACATTGTGTGTAATTTTATCTCATTAGTCCATTTTAATCTTAATCGGTACATCAAATACGATCGGTACAAGAAAAATCTCATCAGCCCTACAAGTTTTCGTCAATACCAGTTTTGTGTTGCGTACTTTTTCAGATCCTATTACAGATGTTCGCGTAGCAGTGCTGAAGGGTGTAAAGCTATGAAACATGTTCAACAATCTGACGAAGAACGATCGATGTTTATTGTTACATACCAAGGGAAACATACTTGTTTGCGAGATGCACATTTAGTAGCAGTGTAACAAGATGAAGAAAAACCGAAAGAACCACAAGAAACAATTATCAATACTGAAACGCCGGATTTGGTTAGGAACCAAGAAGTTCCCGGATCACCTCCATTCTCATTTCCTCCTATTGTTCCAGGTATCGAGGGAGTAAGTGGCAACAACAATTTTTCTTCAATGACACTGGATATTCAATCCACAAGTAGTTCTTTTTCAGGTCCTGCTGCTTCAGAATCCAGTTCATTTTCTATTTACAATATATTAAACAACTCTGAAGGTCGACACAACTTACCAACTTCAGAATACGATGATCTTTGTGAACTTACTTCAGCAACTTCGGCATTGGATCCTACAGAAGTTTATTTAGATTTAGACTCGTACGTTTAATGTCTTATAGTTCCAATTATGCATTTTATATGTACTTCTCATCATTAGATTTATCTGACTCAGAAGCTGTTATAGTGACTTGTGAATGGTAAACTTCCATGGGCTATTGTGGCTAGGTGGTGTAGGATCAATTTTCCGGTGGATAAGTTAGCCAACAGAGGTAATGTGCTTAGTAGAGGGGACGTCATCATTTATATGATGTCAGACACTTAAACCTAATTTCCCTTCAGTTTTGTTGGTTCTTTTCTTTCCTTTTTAACTTTTTTGTAATTTTGTGTCTCGATTTACCCCAGTTCGTTGGGGTAGTCTTAACAGAAAAATATAGTTAAATTAATTAGCTTTATAGCCTTAAAAAATATAGAGTACTTGGGATAGTCTTGATTAATTAGGATATTTAACAATCTAGAGTAATTAAGCACTATGGATAGTCATGGCTATGCCACAAATCCCAGATTTAGCTTAGCCAAGGTTACGAAAATACCCAATTGCTGTGGGTGTTGGCTACATATATTGGCGAATACTCGGTATCCGACCAATTATGGTTGAGCGGAGACTAAACATCCGGCTAATATATTTTAGTTCTACAAGCCGTAAAAAGGCTAATCAAGTGTAAGAGTTGGCCAAAAATTTTATTGCCATGGAGACTAAGTTTACTTCACCAAACACTTTGTATAATACGCTAGATAGAAAGTAAAAAAATTGTCCATTTAGTGGTTGCAATTCTCTACATTTTACAGACGTATCCAAAACTCCGATACCCATAATGTTTGCTCCTAATGCCTACAGTGAAATTAAGCACCAAAATTCTAGATCTACGTTAAAAGCTATTTCTTTTAATAAAGTATCTATACAGGTATTAGAAAAGGAAAAAACAAACACCACTAAAACCACATAAGATTTGTCAATGGTGATTCCTACGACACCTTTCTAAACAAATTTAGGTACAGATTAAGGTGTCAATAATCCATGTCGATATCGAAATCAGAATTCAAAAATAAAAAGGTCCAGGTTATGACGTCAACAGCCCAAATTGACACCAAAATCTGGTGCACCACTACCACCTTTGAATCCACCGTTGCCTCCACCACCACCTCAAGCCAAGTTGATATAAAAATTTGGTGTAAACAACCGAACCTGATATTAAAATTGAATACTCATAAATAAATTTGGTCAAATTCATGATGTCAATAGCCAAAGCTAATCAAAAATCAGGTGTCAACAACCAATCATAATATCGTTCAACATGGCAAGTCAACATCATGTAGATCTAATATTAGTGTTCTCGTGTCCCTACAATCTAACAATCATTTTGAAATACACGAACGACTGAATTTGATTTGAGTCGAACACGCATCATTCGACAAGGAGGTATACCGTGCTATCGTTGCACCACAAATTTAGCATACCACAATTCATATACATGAATTCCTAGTAACATGTTGTCGAAAATGAAAATTAAATGTATTGTCGCATTAACAAATTCCATTCTTAATAATATCAAAATAATTCGTGTAAATGACCGACAAAGATATTTTAATTATTATCACAATGTATGGAATGTGGAAACTCTAAATTCCCTGAACAATCTGACAACTGAGGATTGTGCAAGGAATATACAAAGATATGATTAGCATCAGTAATTTGTATCCAAATATAAGGACTTACAAGTCCGTCAATACATATAACGGGTCAATAGAAGAATTAGTTGTTAATGATTTGATTAATTAAAAATGAATAATATCTAATAGAAATGAATCCAACAACAATTTGGTTATGAAATTAGTACTATTGGATAAAAGTTATATAAAATGGACTACTTGGACATGTCATTTGGATAATGTATGAAAAAGAAACTATTCAATTTTTGTGAAGGGCAAAATAGTTATTTTTAATATAATGTTATTAAGGCAATCTATACTTCTACTCAGGGCACCTCTTATCTCAAATTACATTTTAATTTTTTTTGGTTGAACATTTCAATGGTCGCCTTAGTAATTCCATTTTGATTTTATACCAAAATCAGACGAAGAGAATTACACGTTCTCTTCTTCTTCTTCTTCGAATAAATCATGAGATGAGAATGAGAAATTGTGTTGGGACCTTAGTCCCATATTATTTATATGGGGATCAATTGGGAAGTTTATAAGTCAATGAGATCCCTCAATTTGTAGATCCGTTTTTCCTAAAAGAGATTACAAAAACCTCGATAAGTTAAAAGTAAGATCAGGATACACGAACTATTAAGGTAAAGATAGTCGGACCTGGATTCACGAATCCCCAAAGGGAAGTCTTTTAGTCGTTGACCTAATTATGATTCTCAGAGGAAACCTAGGTCCATGACGACTCTAGGATCAACTAGGACACAAAGTGTTAGGGATTGAATTTCTCAGTTGAAAGAGCATCTTTATTTCTCAGCATCTTTATTACTAATCATTTTAGCTCTATTATTTGTACAAGTAATCCAGTTTTGCTTGATGAAGCTTTTGAAATTGTTCATGTTGTCATTAATGATGTTGATAATGTTATTTTACTTGTCGTCCTTTCTGCTGATGAAATTGCTAGTGTTGCTAAATATATGTCATCTTGGAGCTCACCGGTATTGATGGTTTCCAAGCTGGGTTTTATCAATCTCAATAGGAATTATGGGTAAGGATGTCATTGATATGGTCCAACATTTTTTTATCATTGGTTCCATGCCTAAAGATATTAACAAGACTTATATTGGTCTTATTCCTAAGGTGAAAAACCCAGAGAAACCATCTGAGTTTGGACAAATAGGAATTTGCGATGTCTCTTATCAAATAATTTCTAAAATCCTAGCTAATAGGATCAAACCCTATACGAAGAAACTCATTTCACCCTATCAAGTTGCATTTGTTCTAGGTAGAATCATACATGATAATATTATTATAGCTCATGAGATTGTTCATACAATGAAGCAAAAAGAATGTATTGGAGGTACTATGGCCTTAAAGTTAGATCACAATTATTCTTCCAAAGTAAAAAACCTAACAAAATTTTCAGTATAAACAGTATTCTATTATTGCTTGATAGCTGTAAAAAGAATGTCTCGACTGTACCTAAGAGGTCTACTAGTTTTCAGGTGCAACTTCAATACTGGGATCCCCTAGATGAAGATTACATAATTAATATTAATATGTATGTTTCTTTTCTCAAACCTAATCTAACAGAAGGCATAAGAATAATAGCTAGGAATTTTGCAGGTCAATGCATAGAGCTAAAGGTAGGTTCTTCAACGGAAGAATGATTCATGATCAAATAGTGGAACATTTGGAATGGCTTGCAATGCATGGAGCAGTTAAGTGGGCAATATAAAAAAACTTTTCTAAAGTTATTTTTGAGTCAGACATTGAAGTTTTAGTTAAGTCAATAATGGGAGAAACTTCCTATATTCACTGGTTAAATCAAAGTACTGTTATAGACATCAGGTTTTTACTTCAAAACCAAGAATATTTTGTTTGTCGGTCAACAAAAAGAACCAAGAATGGAGTATCGGAAGCTAAGAAATGTAAATTAATTTTGAGTATGTGGATAATTTCCCACCTGATATTAATTCATGGATACAGGTGGGATATTACGAGATGTAATTTGAATGCTTAATTAATGAAATCACTCTTTGCAAATGTCACTGTGGTACGGTGGTAAAGTCGTTAGGTGATGATACTAGCGACCTGAGTTCGAAGCTCGTCAGCATCGGGGTCGGGGATTTTTCTCTTTCTTTTTCTAGCTACCTGGGCTTATAGGTAGTAAACCTCTGTGAGGTTTAAACTTTAATATAATCTTGGAGCTTTAAACCCAATTTTTCAAAAAATAAAATAAAATCATTATTTGAATAAAAAAATCTCCCTATAACTACATAAGAACAAACTACGAGAGAATCTTTTCTATATAGACAGTTTTAATTCTTCAGTACAAAATGAAGACAAGTTATAAAATCCTGCTATCTCCGTTTCTAGAAAGAAAAAAAATACTTTCGCTTTTTCATTTTAGCCTAAAAATAGGCCAAATGAAAAAAATGATAATAACTATTTTCGAGAAGCGAAGCGAGTATACGATCCTCCATAGAATCTTCATTGTAGTAGTACACACTTGGAGGACACTGCTATAAAGAATTACACATACACATTCATATAACTAACTTTCAATGCCAGACGATAAGTCAAATCTCGCACATCGAACTTCCAAGATAGTGACAGCAAGGAATAAGAATGTTCCATGAAGTTCACACAATGTCTGCCCAAGACATGCCCATAGATTACATGGGGAAAAAGTTTTAACGTACAAGGTCTACTAAAACTCTACCAATAAACATAGGAAGTAAAAAGAAGCATAACAAAACATGCCTCTTCCAGTTTATTTACGCTTTCCATTGTTTCCCCTTATTTCTCTGGTGCACTAAATATTTACCAGAGTTGAGTGAAACAAGACTGGGTACATACTTAACTGCATCCGTACATGTATCGATTTGACAAACTGCAAGTTTCCTATGTCTTCCGTTCTTTGGGTCATATAAGATTAACTTGTCATCACACTGCAATAAAATCTCATTGTTCAGAAAGCTCCATTTGAGACTTAAATAGAATGCTCTGGCAATAGTCTCTCCGTTAATCGTGAAGCTTTTATTTAGTCCATGATTCCCTCACTCCATACTCTTGCATAATCCACACATCGACCCGAACACCAAAAACATGAAAAAGCAAACAAATGAACCCTCCCAGCTCCCCCACCGTTTTCTGATACTTTACATCTTCCAAAGGTTCTTCTGGATATGTCAAACGCTCTTTAGGCAGTGGCAATTCTACAAACCTCTCGTTAGAAATATCAAAAGAGACTAGAACTTTCACTCGTTTCACATTGGAAACGACAAACCAATGAAGAGCACCATTAACAAACACCCCAGGTTGATGTTTTACAAATTTGTAAGATACATGTTCAATCTTTCTCCATGAATCTAATCCCAACGTATAGACCTCAACCTCAAAATTCTCCGTACCGCGACTGTCTACGCCCACAACTCTAACCAACTTGTAATCAGAAATCTTGTAATCATACCCAAACCAAAATAAACTCCTCAACTTTATATTCCCCTTCCCGGTTAGTTTCGTTGGAACGCGTATTTCCTTAAATTCGGTAGTCGATGGATTCAAAACAACAATCTGTTCATCTTTGTTACAATCGACATCAGTTCTAACATAACATATGCATAATAATCCATCATAAGAACCACATAAAGAATCAATTCTCCATCCCGAATATATAAATGAGTGATCGTTAAATTCAGGACTAACCTTCCCATATCGACATTCAGTAGATGGAAACAATAGTGATAATTTTAATGAAATGAATTGGGTTGTCCTCATATTCATCGGATAATCAGGATAAATAAGAATAATGTTGTTTTCCTGGATATTATGATTCATGTGTTTATTAACAAAATTAAGGCTGCTAATTAGGGAATACAATGACTTACAGACGGATTTAAATCTTAGGAGAGATTTCACCGGCGACCTTAATAAGATCTCTTCGGCGATGTCCTTCGGAAGATTTGAACTTGATATTGACATTGTTTTTCGATCTCGTTGATTTTGGAAGAGAAGACTTTTAGAGTTCAAAGAAATTGGGATAAGAAGAGTTAAAGTGAGTGCTTAAGTTCTCGGTCATAGTCTATTTACAGGAATAGAAAGTTAACGTCGATGAAGCTCCGAATGAATAAAAAAAGACTCCATTCCAGTGTCTAGTGACTCAACTAAAACATAATAATAAAAGAAAAACAGTGACGGAGTATGCGAATTCGTGTCAGACAAAAGTGACTTTTGTACTTGATGTTTTTTTGTGTGCTTTCTCAGCAGTTTTGGAATGAATTTTGGTGTCTCGAAAAACTAATGTGAAAAATTAGAGAAATGAAGGTGAAAAGCATGGCATGATGCCACTATAGTCTATCATGCAAGTAGCTAGGCCAACATTTTTATTCTTGAGCCGCGCTCATGTGAGAAACTATAAAAATAAAGATTGTGGGTATACTTTATATAGAATATTATTGGGCTTTAAAAATGATGGGAATTTGGGGGTTTATGGGGTCATGAAGTAATAATTTATATGACCACTTAAACTATTTTATAGGATACCCAATTTTCCCTCTATTTAATTAGTGTTAATTATGATTAATTAAACTAATTGTGATTAATGAATGATTAACTAGATTAATAATCCGACTAAAGTTTTAAAAAATAATTTTTTTTCCTTTTGACTTAGAAGAAGGAAAAGGATGATCTTGATGAATTTGTTTTTTTGAAAAACTATGGAAGAAACTGATGAAAAACATCATGAAAATAATCAGAAAACCCTCGTAAACCTCCCTCAATCATATTTTTGTTGATTCAAATCCTTGAAAATCAGGATCAAAATATGGGGTTTTCAACAATCACGACTTGGACATAGTACTTGACCTAGCCATGAATAGTGTTTATGGTGAGGAACAAAAGAATTTCAAACCGTAAACAACAGTTTACGTCTGGGAAATGAAGAAATACTGGCTGTAAGCTCTTCCAGGATTACCTGTGTCTGCATTACGGTTAGATTCAAATGACGAACAGGTTTTCCTAGCATTTTTCTCAGCCGAAGCTCATGTTACGTACGACTTGGAATATCTGGCCGTTATCAATCGGTGATTTTTTCTTAATATCAGAACCAGTTACGACTATTTTTTTCTAGTCGTAACTAATAATTTCGGTCGGGAAATCCGGACGATTGTACAACCACGGCTGGGAAAACCTAGCCGAAGCAGAACTCTGCTTTTTTACCGTGTGATTATTAGAATTACTTACGACGTCTCCTAACCGTGAATAACTAATTACGGCTGGAAATAAAATCTTCCCAACCGTATGCCCATTCGACGACTTGGAATTTTATTTTTCTATCTGTAATATAAGATTTGCGGTTAGGAAAAAAAGAACTCCAACCGTAAACAGCTTCAGAAACTGATTTTTTTTAACCCGAATCTAATCGAATCATTTTTCTTAGTCATGTACAAGAAAACATAGATAATGGATTTCCTTTATTTTCTTCCTTCTATGATCGTCATTTTCATCATGATGAAATTATTGTCATCATCTTCATCGTGATTTATGAATGAGAAGAGAAAGAGGAGAAGTTATAGTTTTGGTTTTTTTGATGATCATCATCATCATGGTGATATCATGATCTTCATCTTCATCATGATTTGTAAACAAGAAGAATGAGAAAATAAGAGTTTTAGTTTTTTTTTTATGATCATCATGATGAAATTGTAATCTTCATCTTCATCACATTTGATGAACTAGGGCTTAACCCATGCCGTAATGACACAGGCAAATTTTTTATTTAGTTATGCATTTTGTGACATTTGAATATTATATTTAATATATATTAATATCAAGTTTACCCTTCTTATCATTACAAAAGTAAACGAAAATTCGATAGAAATTTTTATTCTTCACAAATCATTTCTAGCTTTACGCCTTGACATCCTCCCATACTAAGCCTTTCCCTTTCTCGAGTTGTGCCCTCTAGAAGCAATGAAATTATATCGAGAATAATTTTTACCTATTTTGTCCCCCAAAAAAACATTATTTAATACTCCCTCCGTCCCACATTAGTTGAGCCATTTGTAGTTTGCACAATTATTAAGGCAAGGAAAGAAGGGGAGTATATTTAAGTATTTTTTACAAGTATGCCCTTATGCATAATAACTTGTAAAACTCCGCAATGATTTATCTCTTAAACTATATCACGGTTTTTCGTAAACTCTATACCATTGAAAAGCATTTTAAAACACCTACGTAACGAATATAAACATGGCTATCAAATTATACATATTTCTTATAGAAACAATAATTAATTAAAAGGATAATTTTAGAAATATCGCTTAATTAGTGAAATAGCTCATCTATTTGTGGGACAAAATCTAAAACCAATTGGCTCAACTAATGTGGGACGGAGGGATTATGTTTTTTAGTTTACAAAGATATTTTATTGATCCTTTGAAATTGTATTACCTTTCTGCATCTTCCTTATTTTAGTGAACGGTGATAGGATCTTCATAGACCAAAGGAACCTACTATGGTCCCGACCACATAGCAACAATGATGTCCCTACTTGAAAACCTTGCGATAAGAGGTGCGCGGTTTTAATCTAAAAGGTCTCGGTGCTATATATGGAGATACCCAAGCTTATTAAGCTCTACATGTACTCCTCTTTCTTCCATGTGGGACTATCTCCAACTATACTATGTGGTTTATCGCGCAACATACTCCAAAAATCTCCACCTTGGCGAGATTAAACCAGCCCAATCATACTACACCATATGATTACCGTTTGTATATGTTACCCATCGATCATGATTATTGTCACTATGCGTCGTAGAATCCTACTCCACCTTTAGTTAATGAGAACGCAAGAACTAACCCCACATTGAGCATTTCCTTGCCCACCTAGAACCCTGCTCCACTTAAGAGTTAATGTATGAGACACTAATTCCACCTTGAGTGCCAGTTCAACCTTGAGCATTGCCTTGCTGATCTAGAACCCTGCTCTACCTGAGTTAATGGGTGAGACACTAACTCCACCTTGAGCGCCAGTTCAACTTTGGGCCTTGCCTGCTCCACCTTGAGTCTGATTCTACTTGCGCCCGAAACCGGGTGACATCCACAACCACTTATTTGTTCATACAGTAGCCCAAACTATGGGATCTGATACCAATTGTTAGGATCTTCATGGACCATTAGACACTACTCAGGGACCGACCACATAACCCTGAACCCCACTTGACCACCTTGTTATAAGAGATGTGGGGTTTTTAACTAAAAATCATTGGTGCTATGTATGGAGATGCCCAAGATTATTAAGCTCCGCATGTATTTCTCTTTATTGCATGAGGAACTACCCCTAGCTATACGTATGTGGTTTATCGCGCCACATACTCCAACAACCGAGCGGAACCAAAACACAATTGTAACAAAATTACAACACCTAAACTTATTTGTCTAAAGAATAATTGTGTAGATATTAACAGTGTTTGATTTCTTGTAGTTGTTTTCCCCTTTAAAAATAATCTGGAAAGAACTCAGAATTTACTTGACAATACATATCGTATTGTATGTTCTTATTATTTCAATAACATAATGAAAAGCTAATTCACTCAGTTAAGTTATTATATTTTTAAATGCTGACAACCATTTTACTCACATACGATGTAGTTCTAGTTTTTCAAAATTCTCATTTATATTATGTACGTAATTCAATTCGGAAGGAAGATTTCACCGAACGGAATATAGGTAATGGTTTGTCCTTTCGTAACATTGTGGTCTTTTCAACATAGTTGGATCCAGATTTGGTAAATATCACTGAATGTATGCGTTCTCAGGCGAGAGTAATCTAGAGATGGGCTACCTTCCAGAAAATTGTTGATTGGTGAACGCATCGGTGTTAGTTGAAAATCTCACACTGTCAGACAACCGTAGTGACTAAGTGGGACAATATTGGCAGAGGATCGGGTCCTTACAAATGGTATTGGAGCCGACCACGGGTTTCCTTTCGAGGGTAAAAGAGTATGATTGATGGATTGTGTCGGGAAAGGGTTCCATGAGTGAGAAAAAATGCCATAGTATAGGATTGAACATATTCCGGAGTCGAGGATGGATCCAACTTAAGTTGTTGGTATTATAGTAATCCAACTCGGCAGGTAGGATTCGTCAAATGGAATATAGGTAATGGTATGTCATTTCCTAACACCGATACCTTTTCAGCATAATTGGCTTCATAGTTGGCGAAAAATTTATATAGTTAAGCATACTTGGTATTGAGTAACCCTAGGATGGGTGACCTCCTGAGAAGTTGGTGCTGGATGACCTCAGCGGTGATCATTGGAAATCCCATACTGTCAAATGACCGCACTGGCTAAGTGAGGACATTATCGGTAGAAGGCCAGGCCATTACATTTTACGACATTACACTTCCAAATGTAAGGTTATTCATTGCATAATAATAATAAAACCATGATTGATTAGTTAGTAAGTCAAATCGTTAAGTACTTAACCTAATGACTATAACCTCTACTAATAATAAATTCTATTATCCATCATCGTTGAATAAAAATAACGTTAAACATTTATCAAGAAATACGTGAGACGATGCGAAATTACTCACTGGGCACCAATACTTGCCACCATCACTATGGTCTACTTATATAATTGTTAGCCAATCTAACTAAGTTTTGTACTGTTTTTTTCTTTCTTTCAAAAAAAGGTACTTTGAAAACAGATTTATATCAATATTTCTTCGTAGTGTTTGGTAAAGATTTTACAAAAATTTTTTATGCAAAACCCTTCCAAAATCTATCAATTTTAAAAGTGGGGAAGGAGCTTTTAAAATCTTCAAAATCAAATACTATAGTTCACCCTAATTTCATATATTCCAATTCATCCCATCTTTTTTTATAACTGATAAAAATTATCCTAGAATCTATACATGATCACCAATTTTTATTCGTTATATTTTATTCTTTAAAGATGATTATTTTTTAGTTTCAAAATACATATTATGTTATACCATATCACCGAAATATACTTTTATTTATCGACAATAGTTATTTCTTTATAATTGATAAAAATAATTCTTGAATTTACATATGATCACCAATTTTTATTCGCTATATTTTTTTCTTTGAAGATAATTATTATTTTTCTTTTCAAACTACATTTTATGTTATACCGTATCACTGAAATATACTTTTATTTATCGACAATAAATATTAGGAAATTAATGATTTTTAAAAGTGGTTAAGAATAATAATACTTCTTAGTAATAATACTAATTAGTAAATTTAATATTACATATATGTACTCTAATAGTAAAAACTTTACTTATTTTACACATAATAAAATAGAATAAATAATTTTCAAAGATATGTCTGTTGTTCTCATCTTCTCACTAACTATAGATGAACCTGATATTTTCCCAGACACAATTTGATCTCTCTTTAAAATAGTTTTAGCTTTAGTTTATAATTTGCAACCATTCAATTGTTTTTTTTATATGAAGATCAGCACAGAAACGTACATCGGTAACCATTCAATTATATCTTTTCACATATCTTGGCACAATAACGTACATCGGGAAAGCACTTTTATAAAACTCGCAGCGATACCAAACTAATCCCAAGTATTAGCTAATAAAAATATATTTATTACCGTCATTAGTAGAATAATTTATTTATTATCATTTTTAATTTGATATTTAATAGAGTATTATCATGGAAAATTAATTAATAGAGTATTTATGACGAAGAATTATCGAACCTTGATGATGATTCTTTATATATCTGGTGTGAAAGTAGGCCAATATTTTCATTTGTAAATAGGTGGGTTGACTGGTTTCCAAATCCATGCATGGGTCTCAGTTGCTATCTTGTAAGGTTCAGCTCATCAGCTGCTATAGCTGTTGAGAACCCATAAAAATTAATTGTCGGAATTGCTTCATGTATATCCTTAAATTCATTGGAGACTTGAGCAAAACTCAGATTGGAGAATAAAATATATATGGTCGTTGGATCCACTTTACTGGAACTATACAGCATGCAACAAGATGCCACTCTCGAGCAAGTGGCTAACAAGTAGTGTTTCCTAACATTTCGAACGTGTTTATATGGGAAATGAGAAATTAGAGTTCTATATAGTAGTAATCAAGTAATATCTATACGAGGTCAGGTGTAGTAACACTGGCATAAGTTTCATATACTGACCAAACTTGTCGATAAAAGTATCATAGACGGAAGCTTCTCAAGAAATAGGACGACTTCAAGTCAAAGCCTACGTTGGTTTAGATTTGGATTGGGGATTTAATGTAAATAGGAAGACAGACATAAACAAAGTTTAGTATCATAGACGGAAGCTTCTCAAGAAATATGTACTCACGTAACTCACCCATGAAAAAATAAAAGGGAGGTGACCAAGAAAATGACAAAAACTGACATATTTCTGAAAATAGTTTTCCTCAATTTTATCGGGTTCAATTTTTATTTATATTTTACTATTAATTTTACTGTTAAATATAAAAAACAAATGACAAAAACAGACATATTTCTGAAAATAGTTTTCCTCAATTTTATCGGGTTTAATTTTTTTTTTACTATTAAATATAAAAATATTAA